>NW_028126912.1:0-78194 GCF_965231255.1 Vanellus vanellus | reverse complement strand
GGCAGCAAAAGCTGGACGTTTGTCTTTTTTGCTCCGGAGGCTGCCGAAAGCGAAAACAGGTGCTTTTGAGGATGGAGTCCGCAGGAAAGCAGAGAGGGCCAAATTGTCTGGGGCATTTGAAAGGGTTCCAGGAGGCAGTGAGAACCAGCATTACTTTTCCCCGCTGGCACCTTTGCTGCGGCAGCAAAAGCTGGACGTTTGTCTTTTTACCACCGGAGGGCGCCGAAAGTGAAAAAAGGCGCTTTTGAGGATAGAGTCCGCAGGAAAGCAGAGAGGGCCAAATTGTCTGGGGCATTTGAAAGGGTTCCAGGAGGCAGTGAGAACCAGCATTACTTTTCCCCGCTGGCACCTTTGCTGTGGCAGCAAAAGCTGGACGTTTGTCTTTTTTGCTCCGGAGGCTGCCGAAAGCGAAAACAGGTGCTTTTGAGGATGGAGTCCGCAGGAAAGCAGAGAGGGCCAAATTGTCTGGGGCATTTGAAAGGGTTCCAGGAGGCAGTGAGAACCAGCATTACTTTTCCCCGCTGGCACCTTTGCTGTGGCAGCAAAAGCTGGACGTTTGTCTTTTTTGCTCCGGAGGCTGCCGAAAGCGAAAACAGGTGCTTTTGAGGATGGAGTCCGCAGGAAAGCAGAGAGGGCCAAATTGTCTGTGGCATTTGAAAGGGTTCCAGGAGGCAGTGAGAACCAGCATTACTTTTCCCCGCTGGCACCTTTGCTGTGGCAGCAAAAGCTGGACGTTTGTCTTTTTTGCTCCGGACGCTGCCGAAAGCGAAAACAGATGCTTTTGAGGATGGAGTCCGCAGGAAAGCAGAGAGGGCCAAATTGTCTGTGGCATTTGAAAGGGTTCCAGGAGGCAGTGAGAACCAGCATTACTTTTCCCCGCTGGCACCTTTGCTGTGGCAGCAAAAGCTGGACGTTTGTCTTTTTTGCTCCGGAGGCTGCCGAAAGCGAAAATAGGTTCTTTTGAGGATGGAGTCCGCAGGAAAGCAGAGAGGGCCAAATTGTCTGTGGCATTTGAAAGGGTTCCAGGAGGCAGTGAGAACCAGCATTACTTTTCCCCGCTGGCACCTTTGCTGTGGCAGCAAAAGCTGGACGTTTGTCCTTTTTGCTCCGGAGGCTGCCGAAAGCGAAAACAGGTGCTTTTGATGATGGAGTCCGCAGGAAAGCAGAGAGGGCCAAATTGTCTGGGGCATTTAAAGAGGTTCCAGGAGGCAGTGAGGACCAGCATTACTTTTCCCCGCTGGCACCTTTGCTGCGGCAGCAAAAGCTGGACGTTTGTCTTTTTACCACAGGAGGGCGCCGAAAGTGAAAAAAGGCGCTTTTGAGGATAGAGTCCGCAGGAAAGCAGAGAGGGCCAAATTGTCTGTGGCATTTGAAAGGGTTCCAGGAGGCAGTGAGAACCAGCATTACTTTTCCCCGCTAGCACCTTTGCTGTGGCAGCAAAAGCTGGACGTTTGTCTTTTTTGCTCCGGAGGTTGCCGAAAGCGAAAACAGGTGCTTTTGAGGATGGAGTCCGCAGGAAAGCAGAGAGGGCCAAATTGTCTGTGGCATTTGAAGAGGTTCCAGGAGGCAGTGAGAACCAGCATTACTTTTCCCCGCTGGTACATTTGCTGTGGCAGCAAAAGCTGGACGTTTGTCTTTTTTGCTCCGGAGGTTGCCGAAAGCAAAAATAGGTTCTTTTGAGGATGGAGTCCGCAGGAAAGCAGAGAGGGCCAAATTGTCTGTGGCATTTGAAAGGGTTCCAGGAGGCAGTGAGAACCAGCATTACTTTTCCCCGCTGGCACCTTTGCTGTGGCAGCAAAAGCTGGACGTTTGTCTTTTTTGCTCCGGAGGCTGCCGAAAGCGAAAACAGGTGCTTTTGATGATGGAGTCCGCAGGAAAGCAGAGAGGGCCAAATTGTCTTTGGCATTTAAAGAGGTTCCAGGAGGCAGTGAGGACCAGCATTACTTTTCCCCGCTGGCACCTTTGCTGCGGCAGCAAAAGCTGGACGTTTGTCTTTTTACCACCGGAGGGCGCCGAAAGTGAAAAAAGGCGCTTTTGAGGATAGAGTCCGCAGGAAAGCAGAGAGGGCCAAATTGTCTGGGGCATTTGAAAGGGTTCCAGGAGGCAGTGAGAACCAGCATTACTTTTCCCCGCTGGCACCTTTGCTGTGGCAGCAAAATCTGGACGTTTGTCTTTTTTGCTCCGGAGGCTGCCGAAAGCGAAAACAGCTGCTTTTGAGGATGGAGTCCGCAGCAAAGCAGAGAGGGCCAAATTGTCTGTGACATTTGAAAGGGTTCCAGGAGGCAGTGAGAACCAGCATTACTTTTCCCCGCTGGCACCTTTGTTGTGGCAGCAAAAGCTGGACGTTTGTCTTTTTTGCTCCGGAGGCTGCCGAAAGCGAAAACAGGTTCTTTTGAGGATGGAGTCCGCAGGAAAGCAGAGAGGGCCAAATTGTCTGTGGCATTTGAAAGGGTTCCAGGAGGCAGTGAGAACCAGCATTACTTTTCCCCGCTGGCACCTTTGCTGTGGCAGCAAAAGCTGGACGTTTGTCTTTTTTGCTCCGGAGGCTGCCGAAAGCGAAAATAGGTTCTTTTGAGGATGGAGTCCGCAGGAAAGCAGAGAGGGCCAAATTGTCTGGGGCATTTGAAAGGGTTCCAGGAGGCAGTGAGAACCAGCATTACTTTTCCCCGCTGGCACCTTTGCTGTGGCAGCAAAAGCTGGACGTTTGTCTTTTTTGCTCCGGAGTCTGCCGAAAGCGAAAACAGGTGCTTTTGATGATGGAGTCCGCAGGAAAGCAGAGAGGGCCAAATTGTCTGTGGCATTTGAAAGGGTTCCAGGAGGCAGTGAGAACCAGCATTACTTTTCCCCGCTGGCACCTTTGCTGTGGCAGCAAAAGCTGGACGTTTGTCTTTTTTGCTCCGGAGGCTGCCGAAAGCGAAAACAGCTGCTTTTGAGGATGGAGTCCGCAGGAAAGCAGAGAGAGCCAAATTGTCTGGGGCATTTGAAGAGGTTCCAGGAGGCAGTGAGAACCAGCATTACTTTTCCCTGCTGGCACGTTTGCTGTGGCAGCAAAAGCTGGACGTTTGTCTTTTTTGCTCCGGAGGCTGCCGAAAGCGAAAACAGGTGCTTTTGAGGATGGAGTCCGCAGGAAAGCAGAGAGGGCCAAATTGTCTGTGGCATTTGAAAGGGTTCCAGGAGGCAGTGAGAACCAGCATTACTTTTCCCCGCTGGCACCTTTGCTGTGGCAGCAAAAGCTGGACGTTTGTCTTTTTTGCTCCGGAGGCTGCCGAAAGCGAAAACAGGTGCTTTTGAGGATGGAGTCCGCAGGAAAGCAGAGAGGGCCAAATTGTCTGTGGCATTTGAAAGGGTTCCAGGAGGCAGTGAGAACCAGCATTACTTTTCCCCGCTGGCACCTTTGCTGTGGCAGCAAAAGCTGGACGTTTGTCTTTTTTGCTCCGGAGGCTGCCGAAAGCGAAAACAGGTGCTTTTGAGGATGGAGTCCGCAGGAAAGCAGAGAGGGCCAAATTGTCTGGGGCATTTGAAAGGGTTCCAGGAGGCAGTGAGAACCAGCATTACTTTTCCCCGCTGGCACCTTTGCTGCGGCAGCAAAAGCTGGACGTTTGTCTTTTTACCACCGGAGGGCGCCGAAAGTGAAAAAAGGCGCTTTTGAGGATAGAGTCCGCAGGAAAGCAGAGAGGGCCAAATTGTCTGGGGCATTTGAAAGGGTTCCAGGAGGCAGTGAGAACCAGCATTACTTTTTACCGCTGGCACCTTTGCTGTGGCAGCAAAAGCTGGACGTTTGTCTTTTTTGCTCCGGAGGCTGCCGAAAGCGAAAACAGGTGCTTTTGAGGATGGAGTCCGCAGGAAAGCAGAGAGGGCCAAATTGTCTGGGGCATTTGAAAGGGTTCCAGGAGGCAGTGAGAACCAGCATTACTTTTCCCCGCTGGCACCTTTGCTGTGGCAGCAAAAGCTGGACGTTTGTCTTTTTTGCTCCGGAGGCTGCCGAAAGCGAAAACAGGTGCTTTTGAGGATGGAGTCCGCAGGAAAGCAGAGAGGGCCAAATTGTCTGTGGCATTTGAAAGGGTTCCAGGAGGCAGTGAGAACCAGCATTACTTTTCCCCGCTGGCACCTTTGCTGTGGCAGCAAAAGCTGGACGTTTGTCTTTTTTGCTCCGGACGCTGCCGAAAGCGAAAACAGATGCTTTTGAGGATGGAGTCCGCAGGAAAGCAGAGAGGGCCAAATTGTCTGTGGCATTTGAAAGGGTTCCAGGAGGCAGTGAGAACCAGCATTACTTTTCCCCGCTGGCACCTTTGCTGTGGCAGCAAAAGCTGGACGTTTGTCTTTTTTGCTCCGGAGGCTGCCGAAAGCGAAAATAGGTTCTTTTGAGGATGGAGTCCGCAGGAAAGCAGAGAGGGCCAAATTGTCTGTGGCATTTGAAAGGGTTCCAGGAGGCAGTGAGAACCAGCATTACTTTTCCCCGCTGGCACCTTTGCTGTGGCAGCAAAAGCTGGACGTTTGTCTTTTTTGCTCCAAAGGCTGCCGAAAGCGAAAACAGGTGCTTTTGATGATGGAGTCCGCAGGAAAGCAGAGAGGGCCAAATTGTCTTTTGCATTTAAAGAGGTTCCAGGAGGCAGTGAGGACCAGCATTACTTTTCCCCGCTGGCACCTTTGCTGCGGCAGCAAAAGCTGGACGTTTGTCTTTTTACCACAGGAGGGCGCCGAAAGTGAAAAAAGGCGCTTTTGAGGATAGAGTCCGCAGGAAAGCAGAGAGGGCCAAATTGTCTGTGGCATTTGAAAGGGTTCCAGGAGGCAGTGAGAACCAGCATTACTTTTCCCCGCTAGCACCTTTGCTGTGGCAGCAAAAGCTGGACGTTTGTCTTTTTTGCTCCGGAGGTTGCCGAAAGCGAAAACAGGTGCTTTTGAGGATGGAGTCCGCAGGAAAGCAGAGAGGGCCAAATTGTCTGTGGCATTTGAAGAGGTTCCAGGAGGCAGTGAGAACCAGCATTACTTTTCCCCGCTGGTACCTTTGCTGTGGCAGCAAAAGCTGGACGTTTGTCTTTTTTGCTCCGGAGGTTGCCGAAAGCAAAAATAGGTTCTTTTGAGGATGGAGTCCGCAGGAAAGCAGAGAGGGCCAAATTGTCTGTGGCATTTGAAAGGGTTCCAGGAGGCAGTGAGAACCAGCATTACTTTTCCCCGCTGGCACCTTTGCTGTGGCAGCAAAAGCTGGACGTTTGTCTTTTTTGCTCCGGAGGCTGCCGAAAGCGAAAACAGGTGCTTTTGATGATGGAGTCCGCAGGAAAGCAGAGAGGGCCAAATTGTCTTTGGCATTTAAAGAGGTTCCAGGAGGCAGTGAGGACCAGCATTACTTTTCCCCGCTGGCACCTTTGCTGCGGCAGCAAAAGCTGGACGTTTGTCTTTTTACCACCGGAGGGCGCCGAAAGTGAAAAAAGGCGCTTTTGAGGATAGAGTCCGCAGGAAAGCAGAGAGGGCCAAATTGTCTGGGGCATTTGAAAGGGTTCCAGGAGGCAGTGAGAACCAGCATTACTTTTCCCCGCTGGCACCTTTGCTGTGGCAGCAAAATCTGGACGTTTGTCTTTTTTGCTCCGGAGGCTGCGGAAAGCGAAAACAGCTGCTTTTGAGGATGGAGTCCGCAGCAAAGCAGAGAGGGCCAAATTGTCTGTGACATTTGAAAGGGTTCCAGGAGGCAGTGAGAACCAGCATTACTTTTCCCCGCTGGCACCTTTGTTGTGGCAGCAAAAGCTGGACGTTTGTCTTTTTTGCTCCGGAGGCTGCCGAAAGCGAAAACAGGTTCTTTTGAGGATGGAGTCCGCAGGAAAGCAGAGAGGGCCAAATTGTCTGTGGCATTTGAAAGGGTTCCAGGAGGCAGTGAGAACCAGCATTACTTTTCCCCGCTGGCACCTTTGCTGTGGCAGCAAAAGCTGGACGTTTGTCTTTTTTGCTCCGGAGGCTGCCGAAAGCGAAAATAGGTTCTTTTGAGGATGGAGTCCGCAGGAAAGCAGAGAGGGCCAAATTGTCTGTGGCATTTGAAAGGGTTCCAGGAGGCAGTGAGAACCAGCATTACTTTTCCCCGCTGGCACCTTTGCTGTGGCAGCAAAAGCTGGACGTTTGTCTTTTTTGCTCCGGAGTCTGCCGAAAGCGAAAACAGGTGCTTTTGATGATGGAGTCCGCAGGAAAGCAGAGAGGGCCAAATTGTCTGTGGCATTTAAAGAGGTTCCAGGAGGCAGTGAGAACCAGCATTACTTTTCCCCGCTGGCACCTTTGCTGTGGCAGCAAAAGCTGGACGTTTGTCTTTTTTGCTCCGGAGGCTGCCGAAAGCGAAAACAGCTGCTTTTGAGGATGGAGTCCGCAGGAAATCAGAGAGGGCCAAATTGTCTGTGGCATTTGAAAGGGTTCCAGGAGGCAGTGAGAACCAGCATTACTTTTCCCCGCTGGCACCTTTGTTGTGGCAGCAAAAGCTGGACGTTTGTCTTTTTTGCTCCGGAGGCTGCCGAAAGCGAAAACAGGTGCTTTTGAGGATGGAGTCCGCAGGAAAGCAGAGAGGGCCAAATTGTCTGTGGCATTTGAAAGGGTTCCAGGAGGCAGTGAGAACCAGCATTACTTTTGCCCGCTGGCACCTTTGCTGTGGCAGCAAAAGCTGGACGTTTGTCTTTTTTGCTCCGGAGGCTGCCGAAAGCGAAAATAGGTTCTTTTGAGGATGGAGTCCGCAGGAAAGCAGAGAGGGCCAAATTGTCTGTGGCATTTGAAAGGGTTCCAGGAGGCAGTGAGAACCAGCATTACTTTTCCCCGCTGGCACCTTTGCTGTGGCAGCAAAAGCTGGACGTTTGTCTTTTTTGCTCCGGAGGCTGCCGAAAGCGAAAACAGGTGCTTTTGAGGATGGAGTCCGCAGGAAAGCAGAGAGGGCCAAATTGTCTGGGGCATTTGAAAGGGTTCCAGGAGGCAGTGAGAACCAGCATTACTTTTCCCCGCTGGCACCTTTGTTGTGGCAGCAAAAGCTGGACGTTTGTCTTTTTTGCTCCGGAGGCTGCCGAAAGCGAAAACAGGTGCTTTTGAGGATGGAGTCCGCAGGAAAGCAGAGAGGGCCAAATTGTCTGGGGCATTTGAAAGGGTTCCAGGAGGCAGTGAGAACCAGCATTACTTTTCCCCGCTGGCACCTTTGCTGTGGCAGCAAAAGCTGGACGTTTGTCTTTTTTGCTCCGGAGGCTGCCGAAAGCGAAAACAGGTGCTTTTGAGGATGGAGTCCGCAGGAAAGCAGAGAGGGCCAAATTGTCTTTGGCATTTAAAGAGGTTCCAGGAGGCAGTGAGGACCAGCATTACTTTTCCCCGCTGGCACCTTTGCTGTGGCAGCAAAAGCTGGACGTTTGTCTTTTTACCACCGGAGGGCGCCGAAAGTGAAAAAAGGCGCTTTTGAGGATAGAGTCCGCAGGAAAGAAGAGAGGGCCAAATTGTCTGGGGCATTTGAAAGGGTTCCAGGAGGCAGTGAGAACCAGCATTACTTTTCCCCGCTGGCACCTTTGCTGTGGCAGCAAAATCTGGACGTTTGTCTTTTTTGCTCCGGAGGCTGCCGAAAGCGAAAACAGCTGCTTTTGAGGATGGAGTCCGCAGCAAAGCAGAGAGGGCCAAATTGTCTTTGGCATTTAAAGAGGTTCCAGGAGGCAGTGAGGACCAGCATTACTTTTCCCCGCTGGCACCTTTGCTGCGGCAGCAAAAGCTGGACGTTTGTCTTTTTACCACAGGAGGGCGCCGAAAGTGAAAAAAGGCGCTTTTGAGGATAGAGTCCGCAGGAAAGCAGAGAGGGCCAAATTGTCTGTGGCATTTGAAAGGGTTCCAGGAGGCAGTGAGAACCAGCATTACTTTTCCCCGCTAGCACCTTTGCTGTGGCAGCAAAAGCTGGACGTTTGTCTTTTTTGCTCCGGAGGTTGCCGAAAGCGAAAACAGGTGCTTTTGAGGATGGAGTCCGCAGGAAAGCAGAGAGGGCCAAATTGTCTGTGGCATTTGAAGAGGTTCCAGGAGGCAGTGAGAACCAGCATTACTTTTCCCCGCTGGTACCTTTGCTGTGGCAGCAAAAGCTGGACGTTTGTCTTTTTTGCTCCGGAGGTTGCCGAAAGCAAAAATAGGTTCTTTTGAGGATGGAGTCCGCAGGAAAGCAGAGAGGGCCAAATTGTCTGTGGCATTTGAAAGGGTTCCAGGAGGCAGTGAGAACCAGCATTACTTTTCCCCGCTGGCACCTTTGCTGTGGCAGCAAAAGCTGGACGTTTGTCTTTTTTGCTCCGGAGGCTGCCGAAAGCGAAAACAGGTGCTTTTGATGATGGAGTCCGCAGGAAAGCAGAGAGGGCCAAATTGTCTTTGGCATTTAAAGAGGTTCCAGGAGGCAGTGAGGACCAGCATTACTTTTCCCCGCTGGCACCTTTGCTGCGGCAGCAAAAGCTGGACGTTTGTCTTTTTACCACCGGAGGGCGCCGAAACTTAAAAAAGGCGCTTTTGAGGATAGAGTCCGCAGGAAAGCAGAGAGGGCCAAATTGTCTGGGGCATTTGAAAGGGTTCCAGGAGGCAGTGAGAACCAGCATTACTTTTCCCCGCTGGCACCTTTGCTGTGGCAGCAAAATCTGGACGTTTGTCTTTTTTGCTCCGGAGGCTGCGGAAAGCGAAAACAGCTGCTTTTGAGGATGGAGTCCGCAGCAAAGCAGAGAGGGCCAAATTGTCTGTGACATTTGAAAGGGTTCCAGGAGGCAGTGAGAACCAGCATTACTTTTCCCCGCTGGCACCTTTGTTGTGGCAGCAAAAGCTGGACGTTTGTCTTTTTTGCTCCGGAGGCTGCCGAAAGCGAAAACAGGTTCTTTTGAGGATGGAGTCCGCAGGAAAGCAGAGAGGGCCAAATTGTCTGTGGCATTTGAAAGGGTTCCAGGAGGCAGTGAGAACCAGCATTACTTTTCCCCGCTGGCACCTTTGCTGTGGCAGCAAAAGCTGGACGTTTGTCTTTTTTGCTCCGGAGGCTGCCGAAAGCGAAAATAGGTTCTTTTGAGGATGGAGTCCGCAGGAAAGCAGAGAGGGCCAAATTGTCTGGGGCATTTGAAAGGGTTCCAGGAGGCAGTGAGAACCAGCATTACTTTTCCCCGCTGGCACCTTTGCTGTGGCAGCAAAAGCTGGACGTTTGTCTTTTTTGCTCCGGAGTCTGCCGAAAGCGAAAACAGGTGCTTTTGATGATGGAGTCCGCAGGAAAGCAGAGAGGGCCAAATTGTCTGTGGCATTTAAAGAGGTTCCAGGAGGCAGTGAGAACCAGCATTACTTTTCCCCGCTGGCACCTTTGCTGCGGCAGCAAAAGCTGGACGTTTGTCTTTTTTGCTCCGGAGGCTGCCGAAAGCGAAAACAGGTGCTTTTGAGGATGGAGTCCGCAGGAAAGCAGAGAGAGCCAAATTGTCTGTGGCATTTGAAAGGGTTCCAGGAGGCAGTGAGAACCAGCATTACTTTTCCCCGCTGGCACCTTTGCTGTGGCAGCAAAAGCTGGACGTTTGTCTTTTTTGCTCCGGAGGCTGCCGAAAGCGAAAACAGGTGCTTTTGAGGATGGAGTCCGCAGGAAAGCAGAGAGGGCCAAATTGTCTTTGGCATTTGAAAGGGTTCCAGGAGGCAGTGAGAACCAGCATTACTTTTCCCCGCTGGCACCTTTGTTGTGGCAGAAAAAGCTGGACGTTTGTCTTTTTTGCTCCGGAGGCTGCCGAAAGCGAAAACAGGTGCTTTTGAGGATGGAGTCCGCAGGAAAGCAGAGAGGGCCAAATTGTCTGGGGCATTTGAAAGGGTTCCAGGAGGCAGTGAGAACCAGCATTACTTTTCCCCGCTGGCACCTTTGCTGTGGCAGCAAAAGCTGGACGTTTGTCTTTTTTGCTCCGGAGGCTGCCGAAAGCGAAAAAAGGCGCTTTTGAGGATAGAGTCCGCAGGAAAGCAGAGAGGGCCAAATTGTCTGGGGCATTTGAAAGGGTTCCAGGAGGCAGTGAGAACCAGCATTACTTTTCCCCGCTGGCACCTTTGCTGTGGCAGCAAAAGCTGGACGTTTGTCTTTTTTGCAATGGAGGCTGCCAAAAGCGAAAACAGGTGCTTTTGAGGATGGAGTCCGCAGGAAAGCAGAGAGGGCCAAATTGTCTGGGGCATTTGAAAGGGTTCCAGGAGGCAGTGAGAACCAGCATTACTTTTCCCCGCTGGCACCTTTGCTGTGGCAGCAAAAGCTGGACGTTTGTCTTTTTTGCTCCGGAGGCTGCCGAAAGTGAAAACAGGTGCTTTTGAGGATGGAGTCCGCAGGAAAGCAGAGAGGGCCAAATTGTCTGTGGCATTTGAAGAGGTTCCAGGAGGCAGTGAGAACCAGCATTACTTTTCCCCGCTGGTACCTTTGCTGTGGCAGCAAAAGCTGGACGTTTGTCTTTTTTGCTCCGGAGGCTGCCGAAAGCGAAAACAGCTGCTTTTGAGGATGGAGTCCGCAGGAAAGCAGAGAGGGCCAAATTGTCTGTGGCATTTGAAAGGGTTCCAGGAGGCAGTGAGAACCAGCATTACTTTTCCCCGCTGGCACCTTTGCTGTGGCAGCAAAAGCTGGACGTTTGTCTTTTTTCCTCCGGAGGCTGCCGAAAGCGAAAACAGCTGCTTTTGAGGATGGAGTCCGCAGCAAAGCAGAGAGGGCCAAATTGTCTGTGACATTTGAAAGGGTTCCAGGAGGCAGTGAGAACCAACATTACTTTTCCCCGCTGGCACCTTTGCTGTGGCAGCAAAAGCTGGACGTTTGTCTTTTTTGCTCCGGAGGCTGCCGAAAGCGAAAACAGGTGCTTTTGAGGATGGAGTCCGCAGGAAAGCAGAGAGGGCCAAATTGTCTGTGGCATTTGAAAGGGTTCCAGGAGGCAGTGAGAACCAGCATTACTTTTCCCCGCTGGCACCTTTGCTGTGGCAGCAAAAGCTGGACGTTTGTCTTTTTTGCTCCGGAGGCTGCCGAAAGCGAAAACAGGTGCTTTTGAGGATGGAGTCCGCAGGAAAGCAGAGAGGGCCAAATTGTCTGTGGCATTTGAAAGGGTTCCAGGAGGCAGTGAGAACCAGCATTACTTTTCCACGCTGGCACGTTTGCTGTGGCAGCAAAAGCTGGACGTTTGTCTTTTTTGCTCCGGAGGCTGCCGAAAGCGAAAATAAGTTCTTTTGAGGATGGAGTCCGCAGGAAAGCAGAGAGGGCCAAATTGTCTGTGGCATTTGAAAGGGTTCCAGGAGGCAGTGAGAACCAGCATTACTTTTCCCCGCTGGCACCTTTGCTGTGGCAGCAAAAGCTGGACGTTTGTCTTTTTTGCTCCGGAGGCTGCCGAAAGCGAAAACAGGTGCTTTTGATGATGGAGTCCGCAGGAAAGCAGAGAGGGCCAAATTGTCTTTGGCATTTAAAGAGATTCCAGGAGGCAGTGAGGACCAGCATTACTTTTCCCCGCTGGCACCTTTGCTGCGGCAGCAAAAGCTGGACGTTTGTCTTTTTACCACCGGAGGGCGCCGAAAGTGAAAAAAGGCGCTTTTGAGGATAGAGTCCGCAGGAAAGCAGAGAGGGCCAAATTGTCTGGGGCATTTGAAAGGGTTCCAGGAGGCAGTGAGAACCAGCATTACTTTTCCCCGCTGGCACCTTTGCTGTGGCAGCAAAAGCTGGACGTTTGTCTTTTTTGCTCCGGAGGCTGCCGAAAGCGAAAACAGGTGCTTTTGAGGATGGAGTCCGCAGCAAAGCAGAGAGGGCCAAATTGTCTGTGACATTTGAAAGGGTTCCAGGAGGCAGTGAGAACCAGCATTACTTTTCCCCGCTGGCACCTTTGTTGTGGCAGCGAAAGCTGGACGTTTGTCTTTTTTGCTCCGGAGGCTGCCGAAAGCGAAAACAGGTTCTTTTGAGGATGGAGTCCGCAGGAAAGCAGAGAGGGCCAAATTGTCTGTGGCATTTGAAAGGGTTCCAGGAGGCAGTGAGAACCAGCATTACTTTTCCCCGCTGGCACCTTTGCTGTGGCAGCAAAAGCTGGACGTTTGTCTTTTTTGCTCCGGAGGCTGCCGAAAGCGAAAACAGGTGCTTTTGAGGATGGCATCCGCAGGAAAGCAGAGAGGGCCAAATTGTCTGTGGCATTTGAAAGGGTTCCAGGAGGCAGTGAGAACCAGCATTACTTTTCCCCGCTGGCACCTTTGCTGTGGCAGCAAAAGCTGGACGTTTGTCTTTTTTGCTCCGGAGGCTGCCGAAAGCGAAAATAGGTTCTTTTGAGGATGGAGTCCACAGGAAAGCAGAGAGGGCCAAATTGTCTGTGGCATTTGAAAGGGTTCCAGGAGGCAGTGAGAACCAGCATTACTTTTCCCCGCTGGCACATTTGCTGTGGCAGCAAAAGCTGGACGTTTGTCTTTTTACCACCGGAGGGCGCCGAAAGTGAAAAAAGGCGCTTTTGAGGATGGAGTCCGCAGGAAAGCAGAGAGGGCCAAATTGTCTGGGGCATTTGAAAGGGTTCCAGGAGGCAGTGAGAACCAGCATTACTTTTCCCCGCTGGCACCTTTGCTGTGGCAGCAAAAGCTGGACGTTTGTCTTTTTTGCTCCGGAGGCTGCCGAAAGCGAAAATAGGTTCTTTTGAGGATGGAGTCCGCAGGAAAGCAGAGAGGGCCAAATTGTCTGTGGCATTTGAAAGGGTTCCAGGAGGCAGTGAGAACCAGCATTACTTTTCCCCGCTGGCACCTTTGCTGTGGCAGCAAAAGCTGGACGTTTGTCTTTTTTCTTCCTGAGACTGCCGAAAGCGAAAACAGGTGCTTTTGAGGATGGAGTCCGCAGGAAAGCAGAGAGGGCCAAATTGTCTGTGGCATTTGAAAGGGTTCCAGGAGGCAGTGAGGACCAGCATTACTTTTCCCCGCTGGCACCTTTGCTGCGGCAGCAAAAGCTGGACGTTTGTCTTTTTACCACGGGAGGGCGCCGAAAGTGAAAAAAGGCGCTTTTGAGGATAGAGTCCGCAGGAAAGCAGAGAGGGCCAAATTGTCTGGGGCATTTGAAAGGGTTCCAGGAGGCAGTGAGAACCAGCATTACTTTTCCCCGCTGGCACCTTTGCTGTGGCAGCAAAAGCTGGACGTTTGTCTTTTTTGCTCCGGAGGCTGCCGAAAGCGAAAACAGCTGCTTTTGAGGATGGAGTCCGCAGGAAAGCAGAGAGGGCCAAATTGTCTAGGGCATTTGAAAGGGTTCCAGGAGGCAGTGAGAACCAGCATTACTTTTCCCCGCTGGCACCTTTGTTGTGGCAGCGAAAGCTGGACGTTTGTCTTTTTTGCTCCGGAGGCTGCCGAAAGCGAAAACAGGTTCTTTTGATGATGGAGTCCGCAGGAAAGCAGAGAGGGCCAAATTGTCTTTGGCATTTAAAGAGGTTCCAGGAGGCAGTGAGGACCAGCATTACTTTTCCCCGCTGGCACCTTTGCTGCGGCAGCAAAAGCTGGACGTTTGTCTTTTTACCACCGGAGGGCGCCGAAAGTGAAAAAAGGCGCTTTTGAGGATGGAGTCCGCAGGAAAGCAGAGAGGGCCAAATTGTCTGTGGCATTTGAAAGGGTTCCAGGAGGCAGTGAGAACCAGCATTACTTTTCCCCGCTGGCACCTTTGCTGTGGCAGCAAAAGCTGGACGTTTGTCTTTTTTGCTCCGGAGGCTGCCGAAAGCGAAAATAGGTTCTTTTGAGGATGGAGTCCGCAGGAAAGCAGAGAGGGCCAAATTGTCTGTGGCATTTGAAAGGGTTCCAGGAGGCAGTGAGAACCAGCATTACTTTTCCCCGCTGGCACCTTTGCTGTGGCAGCAAAAGCTGGACGTTTGTCTTTTTTCCTCCTAAGACTGCCGAAATCGAAAACAGGTGCTTTTGAGGATGGAGTCCGCAGGAAAGCAGAGAGGGCCAAATTGTCTGTGGCATTTGAAAGGGTTCCAGGAGGCAGTGAGGACCAGCATTACTTTTCCCCGCTGGCACCTTTGCTGCGGCAGCAAAAGCTGGACGTTTGTCTTTTTACCACGGGAGGGCGCCGAAAGTGAAAAAAGGCGCTTTTGAGGATAGAGTCCGCAGGAAAGCAGAGAGGGCCAAATTGTCTGGGGCATTTGAAAGGGTTCCAGGAGGCAGTGAGAACCAGCATTACTTTTCCCCGCTGGCACCTTTGCTGTGGCAGCAAAAGCTGGACGTTTGTCTTTTTTGCTCCGGAGGCTGCCGAAAGCGAAAACAGCTGCTTTTGATGATGGAGTCCGCAGGAAAGCAGAGAGGGCCAAATTCTCTTTGGCATTTGAAAGGGTTCCAGGAGGCAGTGAGAACCAGCATTACTTTTCCCCGCTGGCACCTTTGCTGTGGCAGCAAAAGCTGGACGTTTGTCTTTTTTGCTCCGGAGGCTGCCGAAAGCGAAAACAGGTGCTTTTGAGGATGGAGTCCGCAGGAAAGCAGAGAGGGCCAAATTGTCTGGGGCATTTGAAAGGGTTCCAGGAGGCAGTGAGAACCAGCATTACTTTTCCCCGCTGGCACCTTTGCTGTGGCAGCAAAAGCTGGACGTTTGTCTTTTTTGCTCCGGAGGCTGCCGAAAGCGAAAATAGGTTCTTTTGAGGATGGATTCCGCAGGAAAGCAAAGAGGGCCAAATTGTCTGGGGCATTTGAAAGGGTTCCAGGAGGCAGTGAGAACCAGCATTACTTTTCCCCGCTGGCACCTTTGCTGTGGCAGCAAAAGCTGGACGTTTGTCTTTTTTCCTCCTGAGACTGCCGAAAGCGAAAACAGGTGCTTTTGAGGATGGAGTCCGCAGGAAAGCAGAGAGGGCCAAATTGTCTGTGGCATTTGAAAGGGTTCCAGGAGGCAGTGAGAACCAGCATTACTTTTCCCCGCTGGCACCTTTGCTGTGGCAGCAAAAGCTGGACGTTTGTCTTTTTTGCTCCGGAGGCTGCCGAAAGCGAAACCAGGTGCTTTTGAGGATGGAGTCCGCAGGAAAGCAGAGAGGGCCAAATTGTCTGTGGCATTTGAAAGGGTTCCAGGAGGCAGTGAGAACCAGCATTACTTTTCCCCGCTGGCACCTTTGCTGTGGCAGCAAAAGCTGGACGTTTGTCTTTTTTGCTCCGGAGGCTGCCGAAAGCGAAACCAGGTGCTTTTGAGGATGGAGTCCGCAGGAAAGCAGAGAGGGCCAAATTGTCTTTGGCATTTAAAGAGGTTCCAGGAGGCAGTGAGGACCAGCATTACTTTTCCCCGCTGGCACCTTTGCTGCGGCAGCAAAAGCTGGACGTTTGTCTTTTTACCACCGGAGGGCGCCGAAAGTGAAAAAAGGCGCTTTTGAGGATGGAGTCCGCAGGAAAGCAGAGAGGGCCAAATTGTCTGGGGCATTTGAAAGGGTTCCAGGAGGCAGTGAGAACCAGCATTACTTTTCCCCGCTGGCACCTTTGCTGTGGCAGCAAAAGCTGGACGTTTGTCTTTTTTGCTCCGGAGGGCGCCGAAAGCGAAAACAGCTGCTTTTGAGGATGGAGTCCGCAGCAAAGCAGAGAGGGCCAAATTGTCTGGGGCATTTGAAAGGGTTCCAGGAGGCAGTGAGAACCAGCATTACTTTTCCCCGCTGGCACCTTTGCTGTGGCAGCAAAAGCTGGACGTTTGTCTTTTTTGCTCCGGAGGCTGCCGAAAGCGAAAACAGGTGCTTTTGAGGATGGAGTCCGCAGGAAAGCAGAGAGGGCCAAATTGTCTGGGGCATTTGAAAGGGTTCCAGGAGGCAGTGAGAACCAGCATTACTTTTCCCCGCTGGCACCTTTGTTGTGGCAGCAAAAGCTGGACGTTTGTCTTTTTTGCTCCGGAGGCTGCCGAAAGCGAAAACAGGTGCTTTTGAGGATGGAGTCCGCAGGAAAGCAGAGAGGGCCAAATTGTCTGTGGCATTTGAAGAGGTTCCAGGAGGCAGTGAGAACCAGCATTACTTTTCCCCGCTGGCACCTTTGCTGTGGCAGCAAAAGCTGGACGTTTGTCTTTTTTGCTCCGGAGGCTGCCGAAAGCGAAAATAGGTTCTTTTGAGGATGGAGTCCGCAGGAAAGCAGAGAGGGCCAAATTGTCTGTGGCATTTGAAAGGGTTCCAGGAGGCAGTGAGAACCAGCATTACTTTTCCCCGCTGGCACCTTTGCTGTGGCAGCAAAAGCTGGACGTTTGTCTTTTTTGCTCCGGAGGCTGCCGAAAGCGAAAACAGGTGCTTTTGATGATGGAGTCCGCAGGAAAGCAGAGAGGGCCAAATTGTCTTTGGCATTTAAAGAGGTTCCAGGAGGCAGTGAGGACCAGCATTACTTTTCCCCGCTGGCACCTTTGCTGTGGCAGCAAAAGCTGGACGTTTGTCTTTTTACCACGGGAGGGCGCCGAAAGTGAAAAAAGGCGCTTTTGAGGATAGAGTCCGCAGGAAAGCAGAGAGGGCCAAATTGTCTGGGGCATTTGAAAGGGTTCCAGGAGGCAGTGAGAACCAGCATTACTTTTCCCCGCTGGCACCTTTGCTGTGGCAGCAAAAGCTGGACGTTTGTCTTTTTTGCTCCGGAGGCTGCCGAAAGCGAAAACAGGTGCTTTTGAGGATGGAGTCCGCAGGAAAGCAGAGAGGGCCAAATTGTCTGGGGCATTTGAAAGGGTTCCAGGAGGCAGTGAGAACCAGCATTACTTTTCCCCGCTGGCACCTTTGCTGTGGCAGCAAAAGCTGGACGTTTGTCTTTTTTGCTCCGGAGGCTGCCGAAAGCGAAAACAGGTGCTTTTGAGGATGGAGTCCGCAGGAAAGCAGAGAGGGCCAAATTGTCTGGGGCATTTGAAAGGGTTCCAGGAGGCAGTGAGAACCAGCATTACTTTTCCCCGCTGGCACCTTTGTTGTGGCAGCAAAAGCTGGACGTTTGTCTTTTTTGCTCCGGAGGCTGCCGAAAGCGAAAACAGGTGCTTTTGAGGATGGAGTCCGCAGGAAAGCAGAGAGGGCCAAATTGTCTGTGGCATTTGAAAGGGTTCCAGGAGGCAGTGAGAACCAGCATTACTTTTCCCCGCTGACACCTTTGCTGTGGCAGCAAAAGCTGGACGTTTGTCTTTTTTGCTCCGGAGGCTGCCGAAAGCGAAAACAGGTGCTTTTGAGGATGGAGTCCGCAGGAAAGCAGAGAGGGCCAAATTGTCTTTGGCATTTAAAGAGGTTCCAGGAGGCAGTGAGGACCAGCATTACTTTTCCCCGCTGGCACCTTTGCTGCGGCAGCAAAAGCTGGACGTTTGTCTTTCTACCACCGGAGGGCGCAGAAAGTGAAAAAAGGCGCTTTTGAGGATAGAGTCCGCAGGAAAGCAGAGAGGGCCAAATTGTCTGTGGCATTTGAAAGGGTTCCAGGAGGCAGTGAGAACCAGCATTACTTTTCCCCGCTAGCACCTTTGCTGTGGCAGCAAAAGCTGGACGTTTGTCTTTTTTGCTCCGGAGGTTGCCGAAAGCGAAAACAGGTGCTTTTGAGGATGGAGTCCGCAGGAAAGCAGAGAGGGCCAAATTGTCTGTGGCATTTGAAGAGGTTCCAGGAGGCACTGAGAACCAGCATTACTTTTCCCCGCTGGTACCTTTGCTGTGGCAGCAAAAGCTGGACGTTTGTCTTTTTTTGCTCCGGAGGGCGCCGAAAGAAAAAATAGGTTCTTTTGAGGATGGATTCCGCAGGAAAGCAGAGAGGGCCAAATTGTCTGTGGCATTTGAAAGGGTTCCAGGAGGCAGTGAGAACGAGCATTACTTTTCCCCGCTGGCACCTTTGCTGTGGCAGCAAAAGCTGGACGTTTGTCTTTTTTGCTCCGGAGGCTGCCGAAAGCGAAAACAGCTGCTTTTGATGATGGAGTCCGCAGGAAAGCAGAGAGGGCCAAATTCTCTTTGGCATTTAAAGAGGTTCCAGGAGGCAGTGAGGACCAGCATTACTTTTCCCCGCTGGCACCTTTGCTGCGGCAGCAAAAGCTGGACGTTTGTCTTTTTACCACCGGAGGGCGCCGAAAGCAAAAATAGGTTCTTTTGAGGATGGAGTCCGCAGGAAAGCAGAGAGGGCCAAATTGTCTGTGGCATTTGAAAGGGTTCCAGGAGGCAGTGAGAACGAGCATTACTTTTCCCTGTTGGAACCTTTGCTGTGGCAGCAAAAGCTGGACGTTTGTCTTTTTTGCTCCGGAGGTTGCCGAAAGCGAAAATAGGTTCTTTTGAGGATGGAGTCCGCAGGAAAGCATAGAGGGCCAAATTGTCTGTGGCATTTGAAAGGGTTCCAGGAGGCAGTGAGAACCAGCATTACTTTTCCCCGCTGGCACGTTTGCTGTGGCAGCAAAAGCTGGACGTTTGTCTTTTTTGCTCCGGAGGCTGCCGAAAGCGAAAACAGGTGCTTTTGAGGATGGAGTCCGCAGGAAAGCAGAGAGGGCCAAATTGTCTGGGGCATTTGAAAGGGTTCCAGGAGGCAGTGAGAACCAGCATTACTTTTCCCCGCTGGCACCTTTGCTGTGGCAGCAAAAGCTGGACGTTTGTCTTTTTTGCTCCGGAGGCTGCCGAAAGCGAAAACAGGTGCTTTTGAGGATGGAGTCCGCAGGAAAGCAGAGAGGGCCAAATTGTCTGTGGCATTTGAAAGGGTTCCAGGAGGCAGTGAGAACCAGCATTACTTTTCCCCGCTGGCACCTTTGCTGTGGCAGCAAAAGCTGGACGTTTGTCTTTTTTGCTCCGGAGGTTGCCAAAACCGAAAACAGGTGCTTTTGATGATGGAGTCCGCAGGAAAGCAGAGAGGGCCAAATTGTCTTTGGCATTTAAAGAGGTTCCAGGAGGCAGTGAGGACCAGCATTACTTTTCCCCGCTGGCACCTTTGCTGCGGCAGCAAAAGCTGGACGTTTGTCTTTTTACCACCGGAGGGCGCGGAAAGTGAAAAAATGCGCTTTTGAGAATAGAGTCCGCAGGAAAGCAGAGAGGGCCAAATTGTCTGTGGCATTTGAAAGGGTTCCAGGAGGCAGTGAGAACCAGCATTACTTTTCCCCGCTGGCACCTTTGCTGTGGCAGCAAAATCTGGACGTTTGTCTTTTTTGCTCCGGAGGCTGCCGAAAGCGAAAACAGCTGCTTTTGAGGATGGAGTCCGCAGCAAAGCAGAGAGGGCCAAATTGTCTGTGACATTTGAAAGGGTTCCAGGAGGCAGTGAGAACCAGCATTACTTTTCCCCGCTGGCACCTTTGCTGTGGCAGCAAAAGCTGGACGTTTGTCTTTTTTGCTCCGGAGGCTGCCGAAAGCGAAAACAGGTGCTTTTGAGGATGGAGTCCGCAGGAAAGCAGAGAGGGCCAAATTGTCTGGGGCATTTGAAAGGGTTCCAGGAGGCAGTGAGAACCAGCATTACTTTTCCCCGCTGGCACCTTTGTTGTGGCAGCAAAAGCTGGACGTTTGTCTTTTTTGCTCCGGAGGCTGCCGAAAGCGAAAACAGGTGCTTTTGAGGATGGAGTCCGCAGGAAAGCAGAGAGAGCCAAATTGTCTGTGGCATTTGAAAGGGTTCCAGGAGGCAGTGAGAACCAGCATTACTTTTCCCCGCTGGCACCTTTGCTGTGGCAGCAAAAGCTGGACGTTCGTCTTTTTTGCTCCGGAGGCTGACGAAAGCGAAAATAGGTTCTTTTGAGGATGGAGTCCGCAGGAAAGCAGAGAGGGCCAAATTGTCTGGGGCATTTGAAAGGGTTCCAGGAGGCAGTGAGAACCAGCATTACTTTTCCCCGCTGGCACCTTTGCTGTGGCAGCAAAAGCTGGACGTTTGTCTTTTTTGCTCCAGAGGCTGCCGAAAGCGAAAACAGGTGCTTTTGAGGATGGAGTCCGCAGGAAAGCAGAGAGGGCCAAATTGTCTTTGGCATTTAAAGAGGTTCCAGGAGGCAGTGAGGACCAGCATTACTTTTCCCCGCTGGCACCTTTGCTGCGGCAGCAAAAGCTGGACGTTTGTCTTTTTACCACCGGAGGGCGCCGAAAGTGAAAAAAGGCGCTTTTGAGGATAGAGTCCGCAGGAAAGCAGAGAGGGCCAAATTGTCTGGGGCATTTGAAAGGGTTCCAGGAGGCAGTGAGAACCAGCATTACTTTTCCCCGCTGGCACCTTTGCTGTGGCAGCAAAAGCTGGACGTTTGTCTTTTTTGCTCCGGAGGCTGCCGAAAGCGAAAACAGGTGCTTTTGAGGATGGAGTCCGCAGGAAAGCAGAGAGGGCCAAATTGTCTGTGGCATTTGAAAGGGTTCCAGGAGGCAGTGAGAACCAGCATTACTTTTCCCCGCTGGCACCTTTGCTGTGGCAGCAAAAGCTGGACGTTTGTCTTTTTTGCTCCGGAGTCTGCCGAAAGCGAAAACAGGTGCTTTTGAGGATGGAGTCCGCAGGAAAGCAGAGAGGGCCAAATTGTCTGTGGCATTTGAAAGAGTTCCAGGAGGCAGTGAGAACCAGCATTACTTTTCCCCGCTGGCACCTTTGCTGCGGCAGCAAAAGCTGGACGTTTGTCTTTTTACCACCGGAGGGCGCCGAAAGTGAAAAAAGGCGCTTTTGAGGATAGAGTCCGCAGGAAAGCAGAGAGGGACAAATTGTCTGGGGCATTTGAAAGGGTTCCAGGAGGCAGTGAGAACCAGCATTACTTTTCCCCGCTGGCACCTTTGCTGTGGCAGCAAAAGCTGGACGTTTGTCTTTTTTGCTCCGGAGGCTGCCGAAAGCGAAAACAGGTGCTTTTGAGGATGGAGTCCGCAGGAAAGCAGAGAGAGCCAAATTGTCTGTGGCATTTGAAAGGGTTCCAGGAGGCAGTGAGAACCAGCATTACTTTTCCCCGCTGGCACCTTTGCTGCGGCAGCAAAAGCTGGACGTTTGTCTTTTTACCACCGGAGGGCGCCGAAAGCAAAAATAGGTTCTTTTGAGGATGGAGTCCGCAGGAAAGCAGAGAGGGCCAAATTGTCTGTGGCATTTGAAAGGGTTCCAGGAGGCAGTGAGAACGAGCATTACTTTTCCCTGTTGGAACCTTTGCTGTGGCAGCAAAAGCTGGACGTTTGTCTTTTTTGCTCCGGAGGTTGCCGAAAGCGAAAATAGGTTCTTTTGAGGATGGAGTCCGCAGGAAAGCAGAGAGGGCCAAATTGTCTGTGGCATTTGAAAGGGTTCCAGGAGGCAGTGAGAACCAGCATTACTTTTCCCCGCTGGCACCTTTGCTGTGGCAGCAAAAGCTGGACGTTTGTCTTTTTTGCTCCGGAGGCTGCCGAAAGCGAAAACAGGTGCTTTTGAGGATGGAGTCCGCAGGAAAGCAGAGAGGGCCAAATTGTCTGGGGCATTTGAAAGGGTTCCAGGAGGCAGTGAGAACCAGCATTACTTTTCCCCGTTGGCACCTTTGCTGTGGCAGCAAAAGCTGGACGTTTGTCTTTTTTGCTCCGGAGGCTGCCGAAAGCGAAAACAGGTGCTTTTGAGGATGGAGTCCGCAGGAAAGCAGAGAGGGCCAAATTGTCTGTGGCATTTGAAAGGGTTCCAGGAGGCAGTGAGAACCAGCATTACTTTTCCCCGCTGGCACCTTTGCTGTGGCAGCAAAAGCTGGACGTTTGTCTTTTTTGCTCCGGAGGTTGCCAAAACCGAAAACAGGTGCTTTTGAGGATGGAGTCCGCAGGAAAGCAGAGAGGGCCAAATTGTCTGTGGCATTTGAAAGGGTTCCAGGAGGCAGTGAGAACGAGCATTACTTTTCCCTGCTGGCACCTTTGCTGTGGCAGCAAAAGCTGGACGTTTGTCTTTTTTGCTCCGGAGGCTGCCGAAAGCGAAAATAGGTTCTTTTGAGGATGGAGTCCGCAGGAAAGCAGAGAGGGCCAAATTGTCTGTGGCATTTGAAAGGGTTCCAGGAGGCAGTGAGAACCAGCATTACTTTTCCCCGCTGGCACCTTTGCTGTGGCAGCAAAAGCTGGACGTTTGTCTTTTTTGCTCCGGAGGCTGCCGAAAGCGAAAACAGGTGCTTTTGATGATGGAGTCCGCAGGAAAGCAGAGAGGGCCAAATTGTCTTTGGCATTTAAAGAGGTTCCAGGAGGCAGTGAGGACCAGCATTACTTTTCCCCGCTGGCACCTTTGCTGCGGCAGCAAAAGCTGGACGTTTGTCTTTTTACCACCGGAGGGCGCGGAAAGTGAAAAAAGGCGCTTTTGAGAATAGAGTCCGCAGGAAAGCAGAGAGGGCCAAATTGTCTGGGGCATTTGAAAGGGTTCCAGGAGGCAGTGAGAACCAGCATTACTTTTCCCCGCTGGCACCTTTGCTGTGGCAGCAAAATCTGGACGTTTGTCTTTTTTGCTCCAGAGGCTGCCGAAAGCGAAAACAGCTGCTTTTGAGGATGGAGTCCGCAGCAAAGCAGAGAGGGCCAAATTGTCTGTGACATTTGAAAGGGTTCCAGGAGGCAGTGAGAACCAGCATTACTTTTCCCCGCTGGCACCTTTGCTGTGGCAGCAAAAGCTGGACGTTTGTCTTTTTTGCTCCGGAGGCTGCCGAAAGCGAAAACAGGTGCTTTTGAGGATGGAGTCCGCAGGAAAGCAGAGAGGGCCAAATTGTCTGGGGCATTTGAAAGGGTTCCAGGAGGCAGTGAGAACCAGCATTACTTTTCCCCGCTGGCACCTTTGTTGTGGCAGCAAAAGCTGGACGTTTGTCTTTTTTGCTCCGGAGGCTGCCGAAAGCGAAAACAGGTGCTTTTGAGGATGGAGTCCGCAGGAAAGCAGAGAGGGCCAAATTGTCTGTGGCATTTGAAAGGGTTCCAGGAGGCAGTGAGAACCAGCATTACTTTTCCCCGCTGGCACCTTTGCTGTGGCAGCAAAAGCTGGACGTTTGTCTTTTTTGCTCCGGAGGCTGCCGAAAGCGAAAACAGGTGCTTTTGAGGATGGAGTCCGCAGGAAAGCAGAGAGGGCCAAATTGTCTGGGGCATTTGAAAGGGTTCCAGGAGGCAGTGAGAACCAGCATTACTTTTCCCCGCTGGCACCTTTGCTGTGGCAGCAAAAGCTGGACGTTTGTCTTTTTTGCTCCGGAGGCTGCCGAAAGCGAAAACAGGTGCTTTTGAGGATGGAGTCCGCAGGAAAGCAGAGAGGGCCAAATTGTCTTTGGCATTTAAAGAGGTTCCAGGAGGCAGTGAGGACCAGCATTACTTTTCCCCGCTGGCACCTTTGCTGCGGCAGCAAAAGCTGGACGTTTGTCTTTTTACCACCGGAGGGCGCCGAAAGTGAAAATAGGTTCTTTTGAGGATGGAGTCCGCAGGAAAGCAGAGAGGGCCAAATTGTCTGTGGCATTTGAAAGGGTTCCAGGAGGCAGTGAGAACCAGCATTACTTTTCCCCGCTGGCACCTTTGCTGTGGCAGCAAAAGCTGGACGTTTGTCTTTTTTGCTCCGGAGGCTGCCGAAAGCGAAAACAGGTGCTTTTGAGGATGGAGTCCGCAGCAAAGCAGAGAGGGCCAAATTGTCTGGGGCATTTGAAAGGGTTCCAGGAGGCAGTGAGAACCAGCATTACTTTTCCCCGCTGGAACCTTTGTTGTGGCAGCAAAAGCTGGACGTTTGTCTTTTTTGCTCCGGAGGCTGCCGAAAGCGAAAACAGGTGCTTTTGAGGATGGAGTCCGCAGGAAAGCAGAGAGGGCCAAATTGTCTGTGGCATTTGAAAGAGTTCCAGGAGGCAGTGAGAACCAGCATTACTTTTCCCCGCTGGCACCTTTGCTGTGGCAGCAAAAGCTGGACGTTTGTCTTTTTTGCTCCGGAGGCTGCCGAAAGCGAAAACAGGTGCTTTTGATGATGGAGTCCGCAGGAAAGCAGAGAGGGCCAAATGGTCTGTGGCATTTGAAAGGGTTCCAGGAGGCAGTGAGAACCAGCATTACTTTTCCCCGCTGGCACCTTTGCTGTGGCAGCAAAAGCTGGACGTTTGTCTTTTTTGCTCCGGAGGCTGCCGAAAGCGAAAACAGGTGCTTTTGAGGATGGAGTCCGCAGGAAAGCTGAGAGGGCCAAATTGTCTGGGGCATTTGAAAGGGTTCCAGGAGGCAGTGAGAACCAGCATTACTTTTCCCCGCTGGCACCTTTGCTGTGGCAGCAAAAGCTGGACGTTTGTCTTTTTACCACCGGAGGGCGCCGAAAGTGAAAAAAGGCGCTTTTGAGGATAGAGTCCGCAGGAAAGCAGAGAGGGCCAAATTGTCTGGGGCATTTGAAAGGGTTCCAGGAGGCAGTGAGAACCAGCATTACTTTTCCCCGCTGGCACCTTTGCTGTGGCAGCAAAAGCTGGACGTTTGTCTTTTTTGCTCCGGAGGCTGCCGAAAGCGAAAACAGGTGCTTTTGAGGATGGAGTCCGCAGGAAAGCAGAGAGGGCCAAATTGTCTGTGGCATTTGAAAGGGTTCCAGGAGGCAGTGAGAACCAGCATTACTTTTCCCCGCTGGAACCTTTGTTGTGGCAGCAAAAGCTGGACGTTTGTCTTTTTTGCTCCGGAGGCTGCCGAAAGCGAAAACAGGTGCTTTTGAGGATGGAGTCCGCAGGAAAGCAGAGAGGGCCAAATTGTCTGTGGCATTTGAAAGAGTTCCAGGAGGCAGTGAGAACCAGCATTACTTTTCCCCGCTGGCACCTTTGCTGTGGCAGCAAAAGCTGGACGTTTGTCTTTTTTGCTCCGGAGGCTGCCGAAAGCGAAAACAGGTGCTTTTGATGATGGAGTCCGCAGGAAAGCAGAGAGGGCCAAATTGTCTGTGGCATTTGAAAGGGTTCCAGGAGGCAGTGAGAACCAGCATTACTTTTCCCCGCTGGCACCTTTGCTGTGGCAGCAAAAGCTGGACGTTTGTCTTTTTTGCTCCGGAGGCTGCCGAAAGCGAAAATAGGTTCTTTTGAGGATGGAGTCCGCAGGAAAGCAGAGAGGGCCAAATTGTCTGTGGCATTTGAAAGGGTTCCAGGAGGCAGTGAGAACCAGCATTACTTTTCCCCGCTGGCACCTTTGCTGCGGCAGCAAAAGCTGGACGTTTGTCTTTTTTGCTCCGGAGGCTGCCGAAAGCGAAAACAGGTGCTTTTGATGATGGAGTCCGCAGGAAAGCAGAGAGGGCCAAATTGTCTTTGGCATTTAAAGAGGTTCCAGGAGGCAGTGAGGACCAGCATTACTTTTCCCCGCTGGCACCTTTGCTGCGGCAGCAAAAGCTGGACGTTTGTCTTTTTACCACCGGAGGGCGCCGAAAGTGAAAAAAGGCGCTTTTGAGGATAGAGTCCGCAGGAAAGCAGAGAGGGCCAAATTGTCTGGGGCATTTGAAAGGGTTCCAGGAGGCAGTGAGAACCAGCATTACTTTTCCCCGCTGGCACCTTTGCTGTGGCAGCAAAATCTGGACGTTTGTCTTTTTTGCTCCGGAGGCTGCGGAAAGCGAAAACAGCTACTTTTGAGGATGGAGTCCGCAGCAAAGCAGAGAGGGCCAAATTGTCTGTGACATTTGAAAGGGTTCCAGGAGGCAGTGAGAACCAGCATTACTTTTCCCCGCTGGTACCTTTGCTGTGGCAGCAAAAGCTGGACGTTTGTCTTTTTTGCTCCGGAGGCTGCCGAAAGCGAAAACAGGTGCTTTTGAGGATGGAGTCCGCAGGAAAGCAGAGAGGGCCAAATTGTCTGGGGCATTTGAAAGGGTTCCAGGAGGCAGTGAGAACCAGCATTACTTTTCCCCGCTGGCACCTTTGCTGTGGCAGCAAAAGCTGGACGTTTGTCTTTTTACCACCGGAGGGCGCCGAAAGTGAAAAAAGGCGCTTTTGAGGATAGAGTCCGCAGGAAAGCAGAGAGGGCCAAATTGTCTGGGGCATTTGAAAGGGTTCCAGGAGGCAGTGAGAACCAGCATTACTTTTCCCCGCTGGCACCTTTGCTGTGGCAGCAAAAGCTGGACGTTTGTCTTTTTTGCTCCGGAGGCTGCCGAAAGCGAAAACAGGTGCTTTTGAGGATGGAGTCCGCAGCAAAGCAGAGAGGGCCAAATTGTCTGGGGCATTTGAAAGGGTTCCAGGAGGCAGTGAGAACCAGCATTACTTTTCCCCGCTGGAACCTTTGTTGTGGCAGCAAAAGCTGGACGTTTGTCTTTTTTGCTCCGGAGGCTGCCGAAAGCGAAAACAGGTGCTTTTGAGGATGGAGTCCGCAGGAAAGCAGAGAGGGCCAAATTGTCTGTGGCATTTGAAAGAGTTCCAGGAGGCAGTGAGAACCAGCATTACTTTTCCCCGCTGGCACCTTTGCTGTGGCAGCAAAAGCTGGACGTTTGTCTTTTTTGCTCCGGAGGCTGCCGAAAGCGAAAACAGGTGCTTTTGATGATGGAGTCCGCAGGAAAGCAGAGAGGGCCAAATTGTCTGTGGCATTTGAAAGGGTTCCAGGAGGCAGTGAGAACCAGCATTACTTTTCCCCGCTGGCACCTTTGCTGTGGCAGCAAAAGCTGGACGTTTGTCTTTTTTGCTCCGGAGGCTGCCGAAAGCGAAAACAGCTGCTTTTGAGGATGGAGTCCGCAGGAAAGCAGAGAGGGCCAAATTGTCTGTGGCATTTGAAAGGGTTCCAGGAGGCAGTGAGAACCAGCATTACTTTTCCCCGCTGGCACCTTTGCTGCGGCAGCAAAAGCTGGACGTTTGTCTTTTTTGCTCCGGAGGCTGCCGAAAGCGAAAACAGGTGCTTTTGATGATGGAGTCCGCAGGAAAGCAGAGAGGGCCAAATTGTCTTTGGCATTTAAAGAGGTTCCAGGAGGCAGTGAGGACCAGCATTACTTTTCCCCGCTGGCACCTTTGCTGCGGCAGCAAAAGCTGGACGTTTGTCTTTTTACCACCGGAGGGCGCCGAAAGTGAAAAAAGGCGCTTTTGAGGATAGAGTCCGCAGGAAAGCAGAGAGGGCCAAATTGTCTGGGGCATTTGAAAGGGTTCCAGGAGGCAGTGAGAACCAGCATTACTTTTCCCCGCTGGCACCTTTGCTGTGGCAGCAAAATCTGGACGTTTGTCTTTTTTGCTCCGGAGGCTGCGGAAAGCGAAAACAGCTACTTTTGAGGATGGAGTCCGCAGCAAAGCAGAGAGGGCCAAATTGTCTGTGACATTTGAAAGGGTTCCAGGAGGCAGTGAGAACCAGCATTACTTTTCCCCGCTGGCACCTTTGTTGTGGCAGCAAAAGCTGGACGTTTGTCTTTTTTGCTCCGGAGGCTGCCGAAAGCGAAAACAGGTGCTTTTGAGGATGGAGTCCGCAGGAAAGCAGAGAGGGCCAAATTGTCTGTGGCATTTGAAAGGGTTCCAGGAGGCAGTGAGGACCAGCATTACTTTTCCCCGCTGGCACCTTTGCTGCGGCAGCAAAAGCTGGACGTTTGTCTTTTTTGCTCCGGAGGCTGCCGAAAGCGAAAATAGGTTCTTTTGAGGATGGAGTCCGCAGGAAAGCAGAGAGGGCCAAATTGTCTGTGGCATTTGAAAGGGTTCCAGGAGGCAGTGAGAACCAGCATTACTTTTCCCCGCTGGCACCTTTGCTGTGGCAGCAAAAGCTGGACGTTTGTCTTTTTTGCTCCGGAGGCTGCCGAAAGCAAAAACAGGTGCTTTTGATGATGGAGTCCGCAGGAAAGCAGAGAGGGCCAAATTGTCTTTGGCATTTGAAGAGGTTCCAGGAGGCAGTGAGGACCAGCATTACTTTTCCCCGCTGGCACCTTTGCTGCGGCAGCAAAAGCTGGACGTTTGTCTTTTTAACACCGGAGGGCGCCGAAAGTGAAAAAAGGCGCTTTTGAGGATAGAGTCCGCAGGAAAGCAGAGAGGGCCAAATTGTCTGGGGCATTTGAAAGGGTTCCAGGAGGCAGTGAGAACCAGCATTACTTTTCCCCGCTGGCACCTTTGCTGTGGCAGCAAAAGCTGGACGTTTGTCTTTTTTGCTCCGGAGGCTGCCGAAAGCGAAAACAGGTGCTTTTGAGGATAGAGTCCGCAGGAAAGCAGAGAGGGCCAAATTGTCTGTGGCATTTGAAAGGGTTCCAGGAGGCAGTGACAACCAGCATTACTTTTCCCCGCTGGCACCTTTGCTGTGGCAGCAAAAGCTGGACGTTTGTCTTTTTTGCTCCGGAGGTTGCCGAAAGCGAAAACAGGTGCTTTTGAGGATGGAGTCCGCAGCAAAGCAGAGAGGGCCAAATTGTCTGGGGCATTTGAAGAGGTTCCAGGAGGCAGTGAGAACCAGCATTACTTTTCCCCGCTGGTACCTTTGCTGTGGCAGCAAAAGCTGGATGTTTGTCTTTTTTGCTCCGGAGGCTGCCGAAAGTAAAAATAGGTTCTTTTGAGGATGGAGTCCGCAGGAAAGCAGAGAGGGCCGAATTGTCTGGGGCATTTGAAAGGGTTCCAGGAGGCAGTGAGAACCAGCATTACTTTTCCCCGCTGGCACCTTTGCTGTGGCAGCAAAAGCTGGACGTTTGTCTTTTTTGCTCCGGAGGCTGCCGAAAGCGAAAATAGGTTCTTTTGAGGATGGAGTCCGCAGGAAAGCAGAGAGGGCCAAATTGTCTGTGGCATTTGAAAGGGTTCCAGGAGGCAGTGAGAACCAGCATTACTTTTCCCCGCTGGCACCTTTGCTGTGGCAGCAAAAGCTGGACGTTTGTCTTTTTACCACCGGAGGGCGCCGAAAGCGAAAACAGGTGCTTTTGAGGATGGAGTCCGCAGGAAAGCAGAGAGGGCCAAATTGTCTTTGGCATTTAAAGAGGTTCCAGGAGGCAGTGAGGACCAGCATTACTTTTCCCCGCTGGCACCTTTGCTGCGGCAGCAAAAGCTGGACGTTTGTCTTTTTACCACCGGAGGGCGCCGAAAGTGAAAAAAGGCGCTTTTGAGGATAGAGTCCGCAGGAAAGCAGAGAGGGCCAAATTGTCTGGGGCATTTGAAAGGGTTCCAGGAGGCAGTGAGAACCAGCATTACTTTTCCCCGCTGGCACCTTTGCTGTGGCAGCAAAAGCTGGACGTTTGTCTTTTTTGCTCCGGAGGCTGCCGAAAGCGAAAACAGGTGCTTTTGAGGATGGAGTCCGCAGGAAAGCAGAGAGAGCCAAATTGTCTGTGGCATTTGAAAGGGTTCCAGGAGGCAGTGAGAACCAGCATTACTTTTCCCCGCTGGCACCTTTGCTGTGGCAGCAAAAGCTGGACGTTTGTCTTTTTTGCTCCGGACGCTGCCGAAAGCGAAAACAGGTGCTTTTGAGGATGGAGTCCGCAGGAAAGCAGAGAGGGCCAAATTGTCTGGGGCATTTGAAAGGGTTCCAGGAGGCAGTGAGAACCAGCATTACTTTTCCCCGCTGGCACCTTTGCTGTGGCAGCAAAAGCTGGACGTTTGTCTTTTTTGCTCCGGAGGCTGCCGAAAGCGAAAATAGGTTCTTTTGAGGATGGAGTCCGCAGGAAAGCAGAGAGGGCC
Organism: Vanellus vanellus; assembly: GCF_965231255.1. Classification (NCBI taxonomy): domain Eukaryota; kingdom Metazoa; phylum Chordata; class Aves; order Charadriiformes; family Charadriidae; genus Vanellus; species Vanellus vanellus. Next base: position 48,916 of record NW_028126912.1, on the reverse strand, counting down.
AAATTGTCTGTGGCATTTGAAAGGGTTCCAGGAGGCAGTGAGAACCAGCATTACTTTTCCCCGCTGGCACCTTTGCTGTGGCAGCAAAAGCTGGACGTTTGTCTTTTTTGCTCCGGAGGCTGCCGAAAGTGAAAACAGGTGCTTTTGAGGATGGAGTCCGCAGGAAAGCAGAGAGGGCCAAATTGTCTTTGGCATTTAAAGAGGTTCCAGGAGGCAGTGAGGACCAGCATTACTTTTCCCCGCTGGCACCTTTGCTGCGGCAGCAAAAGCTGGACGTTTGTCTTTTTACCACCGGAGGGCGCCGAAATTGAAAAAAGGCGCTTTTGAGGATGGAGTCCGCAGGAAAGCAGAGAGGGCCAAATTGTCTGGGGCATTTGAAAGGGTTCCAGGAGGCAGTGAGAACCAGCATTACTTTTCCCCGCTGGCACCTTTGCTGTGGCAGCAAAAGCTGGACGTTTGTCTTTTTTGCTCCGGAGGCTGCCGAAAGCGAAAATAGGTTCTTTTGAGGATGGAGTCCGCAGGAAAGCAGAGAGGGCCAAATTGTCTGTGGCATTTGAAAGGGTTCCAGGAGGCAGTGAGAACCAGCATTACTTTTCCCCGCTGGCACCTTTGCTGTGGCAGCAAAAGCTGGACGTTTGTCTTTTTTGCTCCGGAGGCTGCCGAAAGCGAAAACAGGTGCTTTTGATGATGGAGTCCGCAGGAAAGCAGAGAGGGCCAAATTGTCTTTGGCATTTAAAGAGGTTCCAGGAGGCAGTGAGGACCAGCATTACTTTTCCCCGCTGGCACCTTTGCTGCGGCAGCAAAAGCTGGACGTTTGTCTTTTTACCACCGGAGGGCGCCGAAAGTGAAAAAAGGCGCTTTTGAGGATAGAGTCCGCAGGAAAGCAGAGAGGGCCAAATTGTCTGTGGCATTTGAAAGGGTTCCAGGAGGCAGTGAGAACCAGCATTACTTTTCCCCGCTGGCACCTTTGCTGTGGCAGCAAAAGCTGGACGTTTGTCTTTTTTGCTCCGGAGGTTGCCGAAAGCGAAAACAGGTGCTTTTGAGGATGGAGTCCGCAGCAAAGCAGAGAGGGCCAAATTGTCTGGGGCATTTGAAGAGGTTCCAGGAGGCAGTGAGAACCAGCATTACTTTTCCCCGCTGGTACCTTTGCTGTGGCAGCAAAAGCTGGACGTTTGTCTTTTTTGCTCCGGAGGCTGCCGAAAGCAAAAACAGGTGCTTTTGATGATGGAGTCCGCAGGAAAGCAGAGAGGGCCAAATTGTCTTTGGCATTTGAAGAGGTTCCAGGAGGCAGTGAGGACCAGCATTACTTTTCCCCGCTGGCACCTTTGCTGCGGCAGCAAAAGCTGGACGTTTGTCTTTTTAACACCGGAGGGCGCCGAAAGTGAAAAAAGGCGCTTTTGAGGATAGAGTCCGCAGGAAAGCAGAGAGGGCCAAATTGTCTGGGGCATTTGAAAGGGTTCCAGGAGGCAGTGAGAACCAGCATTACTTTTCCCCGCTGGCACCTTTGCTGTGGCAGCAAAAGCTGGACGTTTGTCTTTTTTGCTCCGGAGGCTGCCGAAAGCGAAAACAGGTGCTTTTGAGGATAGAGTCCGCAGGAAAGCAGAGAGGGCCAAATTGTCTGTGGCATTTGAAAGGGTTCCAGGAGGCAGTGACAACCAGCATTACTTTTCCCCGCTGGCACCTTTGCTGTGGCAGCAAAAGCTGGACGTTTGTCTTTTTTGCTCCGGAGGTTGCCGAAAGCGAAAACAGGTGCTTTTGAGGATGGAGTCCGCAGCAAAGCAGAGAGGGCCAAATTGTCTGGGGCATTTGAAGAGGTTCCAGGAGGCAGTGAGAACCAGCATTACTTTTCCCCGCTGGTACCTTTGCTGTGGCAGCAAAAGCTGGATGTTTGTCTTTTTTGCTCCGGAGGCTGCCGAAAGTAAAAATAGGTTCTTTTGATGATGGAGTCCGCAGGAAAGCAGAGAGGGCCGAATTGTCTGGGGCATTTGAAAGGGTTCCAGGAGGCAGTGAGAACCAGCATTACTTTTCCCCGCTGGCACCTTTGCTGTGGCAGCAAAAGCTGGACGTTTGTCTTTTTTGCTCCGGAGGCTGCCGAAAGCGAAAATAGGTTCTTTTGAGGATGGAGTCCGCAGGAAAGCAGAGAGGGCCAAATTGTCTGTGGCATTTGAAAGGGTTCCAGGAGGCAGTGAGAACCAGCATTACTTTTCCCCGCTGGCACCTTTGCTGTGGCAGCAAAAGCTGGACGTTTGTCTTTTTACCACCGGAGGGCGCCGAAAGCGAAAACAGGTGCTTTTGAGGATGGAGTCCGCAGGAAAGCAGAGAGGGCCAAATTGTCTTTGGCATTTAAAGAGGTTCCAGGAGGCAGTGAGGACCAGCATTACTTTTCCCCGCTGGCACCTTTGCTGCGGCAGCAAAAGCTGGACGTTTGTCTTTTTACCACCGGAGGGCGCCGAAAGTGAAAAAAGGCGCTTTTGAGGATAGAGTCCGCAGGAAAGCAGAGAGGGCCAAATTGTCTGGGGCATTTGAAAGGGTTCCAGGAGGCAGTGAGAACCAGCATTACTTTTCCCCGCTGGCACCTTTGCTGTGGCAGCAAAAGCTGGACGTTTGTCTTTTTTGCTCCGGAGGCTGCCGAAAGCGAAAACAGGTGCTTTTGAGGATGGAGTCCGCAGGAAAGCAGAGAGAGCCAAATTGTCTGTGGCATTTGAAAGGGTTCCAGGAGGCAGTGAGAACCAGCATTACTTTTCCCCGCTGGCACCTTTGCTGTGGCAGCAAAAGCTGGACGTTTGTCTTTTTTGCTCCGGACGCTGCCGAAAGCGAAAACAGGTGCTTTTGAGGATGGAGTCCGCAGGAAAGCAGAGAGGGCCAAATTGTCTGGGGCATTTGAAAGGGTTCCAGGAGGCAGTGAGAACCAGCATTACTTTTCCCCGCTGGCACCTTTGCTGTGGCAGCAAAAGCTGGACGTTTGTCTTTTTTGCTCCGGAGGCTGCCGAAAGCGAAAACAGGTGCTTTTGAGGATGGAGTCCGCAGGAAAGCAGAGAGGGCCAAATTGTCTGTGGCATTTGAAAGGGTTCCAGGAGGCAGTGAGAACCAGCATTACTTTTCCCCGCTGGCACCTTTGCTGTGGCAGCAAAAGCTGGACGTTTGTCTTTTTTGCTCCGGAGGCTGCCGAAAGTGAAAACAGGTGCTTTTGAGGATGGAGTCCGCAGGAAAGCAGAGAGGGCCAAATTGTCTTTGGCATTTAAAGAGGTTCCAGGAGGCAGTGAGGACCAGCATTACTTTTCCCCGCTGGCACCTTTGCTGCGGCAGCAAAAGCTGGACGTTTGTCTTTTTACCACCGGAGGGAGCCGAAATTGAAAAAAGGCGCTTTTGAGGATGGAGTCCGCAGGAAAGCAGAGAGGGCCAAATTGTCTGGGGCATTTGAAAGGGTTCCAGGAGGCAGTGAGAACCAGCATTACTTTTCCCCGCTGGCACCTTTGCTGTGGCAGCAAAAGCTGGACGTTTGTCTTTTTTGCTCCGGAGGCTGCCGAAAGCGAAAATAGGTTCTTTTGAGGATGGAGTCCGCAGGAAAGCAGAGAGGGCCAAATTGTCTGTGGCATTTGAAAGGGTTCCAGGAGGCAGTGAGAACCAGCATTACTTTTCCCCGCTGGCACCTTTGCTGTGGCAGCAAAAGCTGGACGTTTGTCTTTTTTGCTCCGGAGGCTGCCGAAAGCGAAAACAGGTGCTTTTGATGATGGAGTCCGCAGGAAAGCAGAGAGGGCCAAATTGTCTTTGGCATTTAAAGAGGTTCCAGGAGGCAGTGAGGACCAGCATTACTTTTCCCCGCTGGCACCTTTGCTGCGGCAGCAAAAGCTGGACGTTTGTCTTTTTACCACCGGAGGGCGCCGAAAGTGAAAAAAGGCGCTTTTGAGGATAGAGTCCGCAGGAAAGCAGAGAGGGCCAAATTGTCTGTGGCATTTGAAAGGGTTCCAGGAGGCAGTGAGAACCAGCATTACTTTTCCCCGCTGGCACCTTTGCTGTGGCAGCAAAAGCTGGACGTTTGTCTTTTTTGCTCCGGAGGTTGCCGAAAGCGAAAACAGGTGCTTTTGAGGATGGAGTCCGCAGCAAAGCAGAGAGGGCCAAATTGTCTGGGGCATTTGAAGAGGTTCCAGGAGGCAGTGAGAACCAGCATTACTTTTCCCCGCTGGTACCTTTGCTGTGGCAGCAAAAGCTGGATGTTTGTCTTTTTTGCTCCGGAGGCTGCCGAAAGCGAAAATAGGTTCTTTTGAGGATGGAGTCCGCAGGAAAGCAGAGAGGGCCAAATTGTCTGTGGCATTTGAAAGGGTTCCAGGAGGCAGTGAGAACCAGCATTACTTTTCCCCGCTGGCACCTTTGCTGTGGCAGCAAAAGCTGGATGTTTGTCTTTTTTGCTCCGGAGGCTGCCGAAAGCAAAAATAGGTTCTTTTGAGGATGGAGTCCGCAGGAAAGCAGAGAGGGCCAAATTGTCTGTGGCATTTGAAAGGGTTCCAGGAGGCAGTGAGAACCAGCATTACTTTTCCCCGCTGGCACCTTTGCTGTGGCAGCAAAAGCTGGACGTTTGTCTTTTTACCACCGGAGGGCGCCGAAAGCGAAAACAGGTGCTTTTGATGATGGAGTCCGCAGGAAAGCAGAGAGGGCCAAATTGTCTTTGGCATTTAAAGAGGTTCCAGGAGGCAGTGAGGACCAGCATTACTTTTCCCCGCTGGCACCTTTGCTGCGGCAGCAAAAGCTGGACGTTTGTCTTTTTACCACCGGAGGGCGCCGAAAGTGAAAAAAGGCGCTTTTGAGGATAGAGTCCGCAGGAAAGCAGAGAGGGCCAAATTGTCTGGGGCATTTGAAAGGGTTCCAGGAGGCAGTGAGAACCAGCATTACTTTTCCCCGCTGGCACCTTTGCTGTGGCAGCAAAATCTGGACGTTTGTCTTTTTTGCTCCGGAGGCTGCGGAAAGCGAAAACAGCTGCTTTTGAGGATGGAGTCCGCAGCAAAGCAGAGAGGGCCAAATTGTCTGTGAGATTTGAAAGGGTTCCAGGAGGCAGTGAGAACCAGCATTACTTTTCCCCGCTGGCACCTTTGTTGTGGCAGCAAAAGCTGGACGTTTGTCTTTTTTGCTCCGGAGGCTGCCGAAAGCGAAAACAGGTGCTTTTGAGGATGGAGTCCGCAGGAAAGCAGAGAGGGCCAAATTGTCTGTGGCATTTGAAAGGGTTCCAGGAGGCAGTGAGAACCAGCATTACTTTTCCCCGCTGGCACCTTTGCTGTGGCAGCAAAAGCTGGACGTTTGTCTTTTTTGCTCCGGAGGCTGCCGAAAGCGAAAACAGGTGCTTTTGAGGATGGAGTCCGCAGGAAAGCAGAGAGGGCCAAATTGTCTTTGGCATTTAAAGAGGTTCCAGGAGGCAGTGAGGACCAGCATTACTTTTCCCCGCTGGCACCTTTGCTGCGGCAGCAAAAGCTGGACGTTTGTCTTTTTACCACCGGAGGGCGCCGAAAGTGAAAAAAGGCGCTTTTGAGGATAGAGTCCGCAGGAAAGCAGAGAGGGCCAAATTGTCTGTGGCATTTGAAAGGGTTCCAGGAGGCAGTGAGAACCAGCATTACTTTTCCCCGCTGGCACCTTTGCTGTGGCAGCAAAAGCTGGACGTTTGTCTTTTTTGCTCCGGAGGCTGCCGAAAGCGAAAACAGGTGCTTTTGATGATGGAGTCCGCAGAAAAGCAGAGAGGGCCAAATTGTCTTGGGCATTTGAAAGGGTTCCAGGAGGCAGTGAGAACCAGCATTACTTTTCCCCGCTGGCACCTTTGCTGTGGCAGCAAAAGCTGGACGTTTGTCTTTTTTGCTCCGGAGGCTGCCGAAAGCGAAAACAGCTGCTTTTGAGGATGGAGTCCGCAGGAAAGCAGAGAGGGCCAAATTGTCTGTGGCATTTGAAAGGGTTCCAGGAGGCAGTGAGAACCAGCATTACTTTTCCCCGCTGGCACCTTTGCTGTGGCAGCAAAAGCTGGACGTTTGTCTTTTTTGCTCCGGAGGCTGCCGAAAGCGAAAACAGGTGCTTTTGAGGATGGAGTCCGCAGGAAAGCAGAGAGGGCCAAATTGTCTGTGGCATTTGAAAGGGTTCCAGGAGGCAGTGAGAACCAGCATTACTTTTCCCCGCTGGCACCTTTGCTGTGGCAGCAAAAGCTGGACGTTTGTCTTTTTTGCTCCGGAGGCTGCCGAAAGCGAAAACAGGTGCTTTTGAGGATGGAGTCCGCAGGAAAGCAGAGAGGGCCAAATTGTCTTTGGCATTTAAAGAGGTTCCAGGAGGCAGTGAGGACCAGCATTACTTTTCCCCGCTGGCACCTTTGCTGCGGCAGCAAAAGCTGGACGTTTGTCTTTTTACCACCGGAGGGCGCCGAAAGTGAAAAAAGGCGCTTTTGAGGATAGAGTCCGCAGGAAAGCAGAGAGGGCCAAATTGTCTGGGGCATTTGAAAGGGTTCCAGGAGGCAGTGAGAACCAGCATTACTTTTCCCCGCTGGCACCTTTGCTGTGGCAGCAAAAGCTGGACGTTTGTCTTTTTTGCTCCGGAGGCTGCCGAAAGCGAAAACAGGTGCTTTTGAGGATGGAGTCCGCAGGAAAGCAGAGAGAGCCAAATTGTCTTGGGCATTTGAAAGGGTTCCAGGAGGCAGTGAGAACCAGCATTACTTTTCCCCGCTGGCACCTTTGCTGTGGCAGCAAAAGCTGGACGTTTGTCTTTTTTGCTCCGGAGGCTGCCGAAAGCGAAAACAGGTGCTTTTGATGATGGAGTCCGCAGGAAAGCAGAGAGGGCCAAATTGTCTGGGGCATTTGAAAGGGTTCCAGGAGGCAGTGAGAACCAGCATTACTTTTCCCCGCTGGCACCTTTGCTGTGGCAGCAAAATCTGGACGTTTGTCTTTTTTGCTCCGGAGGCTGCCGAAAGCGAAAACAGGTGCTTTTGAGGATGGAGTCCGCAGGAAAGCAGAGAGGGCCAAATTGTCTGTGGCATTTGAAAGGGTTCCAGGAGGCAGTGAGAACCAGCATTACTTTTCCCCGCTGGCACCTTTGCTGTGGCAGCAAAAGCTGGACGTTTGTCTTTTTTGCTCCGGAGGCTGCCGAAAGCGAAAACAGGTGCTTTTGAGGATGGAGTTCGCAGGAAAGCAGAGAGGGCCAAATTGTCTTTGGCATTTAAAGAGGTTCCAGGAGGAAGGGAGGACCAGCATTACTTTTCCCCGCTGGCACCTTTGCTGCGGCAGCAAAAGCTGGACGTTTGTCTTTTTACCACCGGAGGGCGCCGAAAGTGAAAAAAGGCGCTTTTGAGGATAGAGTCCGCAGGAAAGCAGAGAGGGCCAAATTGTCTGGGGCATTTGAAAGGGTTCCAGGAGGCAGTGAGAACCAGCATTACTTTTCCCCGCTAGCACCTTTGCTGTGGCAGCAAAAGCTGGACGTTTGTCTTTTTTGCTCCGGAGGTTGCCGAAAGCGAAAACAGGTGCTTTTGAGGATGGAGTCCGCAGGAAAGCAGAGAGGGCCAAATTGTCTGTGGCATTTGAAGAGGTTCCAGGAGGCAGTGAGAACCAGCATTACTTTTCCCCGCTGGTACCTTTGCTGTGGCAGCAAAAGCTGGACGTTTGTCTTTTTTGCTCCGGAGGTTGCCGAAAGCAAAAATAGGTTCTTTTGAGGATGGAGTCCACAGGAAAGCAGAGAGGTCCAAATTGTCTGTGGCATTTGAAAGGGTTCCAGGAGGCAGTGAGAACCAGCATTACTTTTCCCCGCTGGCACCTTTGCTGTGGCAGCAAAAGCTGGATGTTTGTCTTTTTTGCTCCGGAGGCTGCCGAAAGCGAAAATAGGTTCTTTTGAGGATGGAGTCCGCAGGAAAGCAGAGAGGGCCAAATTGTCTGGGGCATTTGAAAGGGTTCCAGGAGGCAGTGAGAACCAGCATTACTTTTCCCCGCTGGCACCTTTGCTGTGGCAGCAAAAGCTGGACGTTTGTCTTTTTTGCTCCGGAGGCTGCCGAAAGCGAAAACAGGTGCTTTTGAGGATGGAGTCCGCAGGAAAGCAGAGAGGGCCAAATTGTCTTTGGCATTTAAAGAGGTTCCAGGAGGCAGTGAGAACCAGCATTACTTTTCCCCGCTGGCACCTTTGCTGCGGCAACAAAAGCTGGACGTTTGTCTTTTTACCACCGGAGGGCGCCGAAAGTGAAAAAAGGCGCTTTTGAGGATAGAGTCCGCAGGAAAGCAGAGAGGGCCAAATTGTCTGGGGCATTTGAAAGGGTTCCAGGAGGCAGTGAGAACCAGCATTACTTTTCCCCGCTGGCACCTTTGCTGTGGCAGCAAAAGCTGGACGTTTGTCTTTTTTGCTCCGGAGGCTGCCGAAAGCGAAAACAGGTGCTTTTGAGGATGGAGTCCGCAGGAAAGCAGAGAGGGCCAAATTGTCTGTGGCATTTGAAAGGGTTCCAGGAGGCAGTGAGAACCAGCATTACTTTTCCCCGCTGGCACCTTTGCTGTGGCAGCAAAAGCTGGACGTTTGTCTTTTTACCACCGGAGGGCGCCGAAAGTGAAAAAAGGCGCTTTTGAGGATAGAGTCCGCAGGAAAGCAGAGAGGGCCAAATTGTCTGGGGCATTTGAAAGGGTTCCAGGAGGCAGTGAGAACCAGCATTACTTTTCCCCGCTGGCACCTTTGCTGTGGCAGCAAAAGCTGGACGTTTGTCTTTTTTGCTCCGGAGGCTGCCGAAAGCGAAAACAGGTGCTTTTGATGATGGAGTCCGCAGGAAAGCAGAGAGGGCCAAATTGTCTTTGGCATTTAAAGAGGTTCCAGGAGGCAGTGAGGACCAGCATTACTTTTCCCCGCTGGCACCTTTGCTGCGGCAGCAAAAGCTGGACGTTTGTCTTTTTACCACCGGAGGGCGCCGAAAGTGAAAAAAGGCGCTTTTGAGGATACAGTCCGCAGGAAAGCAGAGAGGGCCAAATTGTCTGTGGCATTTGAAAGGGTTCCAGGAGGCAGTGAGAACCAGCATTACTTTTCCCCGCTGGCACCTTTGCTGTGGCAGCAAAAGCTGGACGTTTGTCTTTTTTGCTCCGGAGGCTGCCGAAAGCGAAAACAGGTGCTTTTGAGGATGGAGTCCGCAGGAAAGCAGAGAGGGCCAAATTGTCTGTGGCATTTGAAAGGGTTCCAGGAGGCAGTGAGAACCAGCATTACTTTTCCCCGCTGGCACCTTTGCTGTGGCAGCAAAAGCTGGACGTTTGTCTTTTTTGCTCCGGAGGCTGCCGAAAGCGAAAACAGGTGCTTTTGAGGATGGAGTCCGCATTAAAGCAGAGAGGGCCAAATTGTCTGTGGCATTTGAAAGGGTTCCAGGAGGCAGTGAGAACCAGCATTACTTTTCCCCGCTGGCACCTTTGTTGTGGCAGCAAAAGCTGGACGTTTGTCTTTTTTGCTCCAGAGGTTGCCAAAAGCGAAAACAGGTGCTTTTGAGGATGGAGTCCGCAGGAAAGCAGAGAGGGCCAAATTGTCTGTGGCATTTGAAAGGGTTCCAGGAGGCAGTGAGAACCAGCATTACTTTTCCCCGTTGGCACCTTTGCTGTGGCAGCAAAAGCTGGACGTTTGTCTTTTTTGCTCCGGAGGCTGCCGAAAGCGAAAACAGGTGCTTTTGGGGATGGAGTCCGCAGGAAAGCAGAGAGGGCCAAATTGTCTGTGGCATTTGAAAGGGTTCCAGGAGGCAGTGAGAACCAGCATTACTTTTCCCCGCTGGCACCTTTGCTGTGGCAGCAAAAGCTGGACGTTTGTCTTTTTTGCAATGGAGGCTGCCGAAAGCGAAAACAGGTGCTTTTGAGGATGGAGTCCGCAGGAAAGCAGAGAGGGCCAAATTGTCTGGGGCATTTGAAAGGGTTCCAGGAGGCAGTGAGAACCAGCATTACTTTTCCCCGCTGGCACCTTTGCTGCGGCAGCAAAAGCTGGACGTTTGTCTTTTTACCACCGGAGGGCGCCGAAAGTGAAAAAAGGCGCTTTTGAGGATAGAGTCCGCAGGAAAGCAGAGAGGGCCAAATTGTCTGGGGCATTTGAAAGGGTTCCAGGAGGCAGTGAGAACCAGCATTACTTTTCCCCGCTGGCACCTTTGCTGTGGCAGCAAAAGCTGGATGTTTGTCTTTTTTGCTCCGGAGGCTGCCGAAAGCGAAAATAGGTTCTTTTGAGGATGGAGTCCGCAGGAAAGCAGAGAGGGCCAAATTGTCTGGGGCATTTGAAAGGGTTCCAGGATGCAGTGAGAACCAGCATTACTTTTCCCCGCTGGCACCTTTGCTGTGGCAGCAAAAGCTGGACGTTTGTCTTTTTTGCTCCGGAGGCTGCCGAAAGCGAAAACAGGTGCTTTTGATGATGGAGTCCGCAGGAAAGCAGAGAGGGCCAAATTGTCTTTGGCATTTAAAGAGGTTCCAGGAGGCAGTGAGAACCAGCATTACTTTTCCCCGCTGGCACCTTTGCTGCGGCAGCAAAAGCTGGACGTTTGTCTTTTTACCACCGGAGGGCGCCGAAAGTGAAAAAAGGCGCTTTTGAGGATAGAGTCCGCAGGAAAGCAGAGAGGGCCAAATTGTCTGGGGCATTTGAAAGGGTTCCAGGAGGCAGTGAGAACCACCATTACTTTTCCCCGTTGGCACCTTTGCTGTGGCAGCAAAAGCTGGACGTTTGTCTTTTTTGCTCCGGAGGCTGCCGAAAGCGAAAACAGGTGCTTTTGAGGATGGAGTCCACAGGAAAGCAGAGAGGGCCAAATTGTCTGTGGCATTTGAAAGGGTTCCAGGAGGCAGTGAGAACCAGCATTACTTTTCCCCGCTGGCACCTTTGCTGTGGCAGCAAAAGCTGGACGTTTGTCTTTTTTGCTCCGGAGGTTGCCGAAAGCAAAAAAAGGTGCTTTTGAGGATGGAGTCCGCAGGAAAGCAGAGAGGGCCAAATTGTCTGTGGCATTTGAAAGGGTTCCAGGAGGCAGTGAGAACCAGCATCACTTTTCCCCGCTGGCACCTTTGCTGTGGCAGCAAAAGCTGGACGTTTGTCTTTTTACCACCGGAGGGCGCCGAAAGTGAAAAAAGGCGCTTTTGAGGATAGAGTCCGCAGGAAAGCAGAGAGGGCCAAATTGTCTGGGGCATTTGAAGAGGTTCCAGGAGGCAGTGAGAACCAGCATTACTTTTCCCCGCTGGCACCTTTGCTGTGGCAGCAAAAGCTGGACGTTTGTCTTTTTTGCTCCGGAGGCTGCCGAAAGCGAAAACAGGTGCTTTTGATGATGGAGTCCGCAGGAAAGCAGAGAGGGCCAAATTGTCTTTGGCATTTAAAGAGGTTCCAGGAGGCAGTGAGGACCAGCATTACTTTTCCCCGCTGGCACCTTTGCTGCGGCAGCAAAAGCTGGACGTTTGTCTTTTTACCACCGGAGGGCGCCGAAAGTGAAAAAAGGCGCTTTTGAGGATAGAGTCCGCAGGAAAGCAGAGAGGGCCAAATTGTCTGTGGCATTTGAAAGGGTTCCAGGAGGCAGTGAGAACCAGCATTACTTTTCCCCGCTGGCACCTTTGCTGTGGCAGCAAAAGCTGGACGTTTGTCTTTTTTGCTCCGGAGGTTGCCGAAAGCGAAAACAGGTGCTTTTGAGGATGGAGTCCGCAGCAAAGCAGAGAGGGCCAAATTGTCTGGGGCATTTGAAGAGGTTCCAGGAGGCAGTGAGAACCAGCATTACTTTTCCCCGCTGGTACCTTTGCTGTGGCAGCAAAAGCTGGATGTTTGTCTTTTTTGCTCCGGAGGCTGCCGAAAGCGAAAATAGGTTCTTTTGAGGATGGAGTCCGCAGGAAAGCAGAGAGGGCCAAATTGTCTGTGGCATTTGAAAGGGTTCCAGGAGGCAGTGAGAACCAGCATTACTTTTCCCCGCTGGCACCTTTGCTGTGGCAGCAAAAGCTGGATGTTTGTCTTTTTTGCTCCGGAGGCTGCCGAAAGCAAAAATAGGTTCTTTTGAGGATGGAGTCCGCAGGAAAGCAGAGAGGGCCAAATTGTCTGTGGCATTTGAAAGGGTTCCAGGAGGCAGTGAGAACCAGCATTACTTTTCCCCGCTGGCACCTTTGCTGTGGCAGCAAAAGCTGGACGTTTGTCTTTTTACCACCGGAGGGCGCCGAAAGCGAAAACAGGTGCTTTTGATGATGGAGTCCGCAGGAAAGCAGAGAGGGCCAAATTGTCTTTGGCATTTAAAGAGGTTCCAGGAGGCAGTGAGGACCAGCATTACTTTTCCCCGCTGGCACCTTTGCTGCGGCAGCAAAAGCTGGACGTTTGTCTTTTTACCACCGGAGGGCGCCGAAAGTGAAAAAAGGCGCTTTTGAGGATAGAGTCCGCAGGAAAGCAGAGAGGGCCAAATTGTCTGGGGCATTTGAAAGGGTTCCAGGAGGCAGTGAGAACCAGCATTACTTTTCCCCGCTGGCACCTTTGCTGTGGCAGCAAAATCTGGACGTTTGTCTTTTTTGCTCCGGAGGCTGCGGAAAGCGAAAACAGCTGCTTTTGAGGATGGAGTCCGCAGCAAAGCAGAGAGGGCCAAATTGTCTGTGAGATTTGAAAGGGTTCCAGGAGGCAGTGAGAACCAGCATTACTTTTCCCCGCTGGCACCTTTGTTGTGGCAGCAAAAGCTGGACGTTTGTCTTTTTTGCTCCGGAGGCTGCCGAAAGCGAAAACAGGTGCTTTTGAGGATGGAGTCCGCAGGAAAGCAGAGAGGGCCAAATTGTCTGTGGCATTTGAAAGGGTTCCAGGAGGCAGTGAGAACCAGCATTACTTTTCCCCGCTGGCACCTTTGCTGTGGCAGCAAAAGCTGGACGTTTGTCTTTTTTGCTCCGGAGGCTGCCGAAAGCGAAAACAGGTGCTTTTGAGGATGGAGTCCGCAGGAAAGCAGAGAGGGCCAAATTGTCTTTGGCATTTAAAGAGGTTCCAGGAGGCAGTGAGGACCAGCATTACTTTTCCCCGCTGGCACCTTTGCTGCGGCAGCAAAAGCTGGACGTTTGTCTTTTTACCACCGGAGGGCGCCGAAAGTGAAAAAAGGCGCTTTTGAGGATAGAGTCCGCAGGAAAGCAGAGAGGGCCAAATTGTCTGTGGCATTTGAAAGGGTTCCAGGAGGCAGTGAGAACAGCATTACTTTTCCCCGCTGGCACCTTTGCTGTGGCAGCAAAAGCTGGACGTTTGTCTTTTTTGCTCCGGAGGCTGCCGAAAGCGAAAACAGGTGCTTTTGATGATGGAGTCCGCAGAAAAGCAGAGAGGGCCAAATTGTCTTGGGCATTTGAAAGGGTTCCAGGAGGCAGTGAGAACCAGCATTACTTTTCCCCGCTGGCACCTTTGCTGTGGCAGCAAAAGCTGGACGTTTGTCTTTTTTGCTCCGGAGGCTGCCGAAAGCGAAAACAGCTGCTTTTGAGGATGGAGTCCGCAGGAAAGCAGAGAGGGCCAAATTGTCTGTGGCATTTGAAAGGGTTCCAGGAGGCAGTGAGAACCAGCATTACTTTTCCCCGCTGGCACCTTTGCTGTGGCAGCAAAAGCTGGACGTTTGTCTTTTTTGCTCCGGAGGCTGCCGAAAGCGAAAACAGGTGCTTTTGAGGATGGAGTCCGCAGGAAAGCAGAGAGGGCCAAATTGTCTTTGGCATTTAAAGAGGTTCCAGGAGGCAGTGAGGACCAGCATTACTTTTCCCCGCTGGCACCTTTGCTGCGGCAGCAAAAGCTGGACGTTTGTCTTTTTACCACCGGAGGGCGCCGAAAGTGAAAAAAGGCGCTTTTGAGGATAGAGTCCGCAGGAAAGCAGAGAGGGCCAAATTGTCTGGGGCATTTGAAAGGGTTCGGAGGCAGTGAGAACCAGCATTACTTTTCCCCGCTGGCACCTTTGCTGTGGCAGCAAAAGCTGGACGTTTGTCTTTTTTGCTCCGGAGGCTGCCGAAAGGGAAAACAGGTGCTTTTGATGATGGAGTCCGCAGAAAAGCAGAGAGGGCCAAATTGTCTTGGGCATTTGAAAGGGTTCCAGGAGGCAGTGAGAACCAGCATTACTTTTCCCCGCTGGCACCTTTGCTGTGGCAGCAAAAGCTGGACGTTTGTCTTTTTTGCTCCGGAGGCTGCCGAAAGCGAAAACAGGTGCTTTTGAGGATGGAGTCCGCAGGAAAGCAGAGAGGGCCAAATTGTCTGTGGCATTTGAAAGGGTTCCAGGAGGCAGTGAGAACCAGCATTACTTTTCCCCGCTGGCACCTTTGCTGTGGCAGCAAAAGCTGGACGTTTGTCTTTTTTGCTCCGGAGGCTGCCGAAAGCGAAAACAGGTGCTTTTGAGGATGGAGTCCGCAGGAAAGCAGAGAGGGCCAAATTGTCTTTGGCATTTAAAGAGGTTCCAGGAGGCAGTGAGGACCAGCATTACTTTTCCCCGCTGGCACCTTTGCTGCGGCAGCAAAAGCTGGACGTTTGTCTTTTTACCACCGGAGGGCGCCGAAAGTGAAAAAAGGCGCTTTTGAGGATAGAGTCCGCAGGAAAGCAGAGAGGGCCAAATTGTCTGGGGCATTTGAAAGGGTTCCAGGAGGCAGTGAGAACCAGCATTACTTTTCCCCGCTGGCACCTTTGCTGTGGCAGCAAAAGCTGGACGTTTGTCTTTTTTGCTCCGGAGGCTGCCGAAAGCGAAAACAGGTGCTTTTGAGGATGGAGTCCGCAGGAAAGCAGAGAGAGCCAAATTGTCTTGGGCATTTGAAAGGGTTCCAGGAGGCAGTGAGAACCAGCATTACTTTTCCCCGCTGGCACCTTTGCTGTGGCAGCAAAAGCTGGACGTTTGTCTTTTTTGCTCCGGAGGCTGCCGAAAGCGAAAACAGGTGCTTTTGATGATGGAGTCCGCAGGAAAGCAGAGAGGGCCAAATTGTCTGGGGCATTTGAAAGGGTTCCAGGAGGCAGTGAGAACCAGCATTACTTTTCCCCCGCTGGCACCTTTGCTGTGGCAGCAAAAGCTGGACGTTTGTCTTTTTTGCTCCGGAGGCTGCCGAAAGCGAAAACAGGTGCTTTTGAGGATGGAGTCCGCAGGAAAGCAGAGAGGGCCAAATTGTCTGTGGCATTTGAAAGGGTTCCAGGAGGCAGTGAGAACCAGCATTACTTTTCCCCGCTGGCACCTTTGCTGTGGCAGCAAAAGCTGGACGTTTGTCTTTTTTGCTCCGGAGGCTGCCGAAAGCGAAAACAGGTGCTTTTGAGGATGGAGTTCGCAGGAAAGCAGAGAGGGCCAAATTGTCTTTGGCATTTAAAGAGGTTCCAGGAGGAAGGGAGGACCAGCATTACTTTTCCCCGCTGGCACCTTTGCTGCGGCAGCAAAAGCTGGACGTTTGTCTTTTTACCACCGGAGGGCGCCGAAAGTGAAAAAAGGCGCTTTTGAGGATAGAGTCCGCAGGAAAGCAGAGAGGGCCAAATTGTCTGGGGCATTTGAAAGGGTTCCAGGAGGCAGTGAGAACCAGCATTACTTTTCCCCGCTAGCACCTTTGCTGTGGCAGCAAAAGCTGGACGTTTGTCTTTTTTGCTCCGGAGGTTGCCGAAAGCGAAAACAGGTGCTTTTGAGGATGGAGTCCGCAGGAAAGCAGAGAGGGCCAAATTGTCTGTGGCATTTGAAGAGGTTCCAGGAGGCAGTGAGAACCAGCATTACTTTTCCCCGCTGGTACCTTTGCTGTGGCAGCAAAAGCTGGACGTTTGTCTTTTTTGCTCCGGAGGTTGCCGAAAGCAAAAATAGGTTCTTTTGAGGATGGAGTCCACAGGAAAGCAGAGAGGTCCAAATTGTCTGTGGCATTTGAAAGGGTTCCAGGAGGCAGTGAGAACCAGCATTACTTTTCCCCGCTGGCACCTTTGCTGTGGCAGCAAAAGCTGGATGTTTGTCTTTTTTGCTCCGGAGGCTGCCGAAAGCGAAAATAGGTTCTTTTGAGGATGGAGTCCGCAGGAAAGCAGAGAGGGCCAAATTGTCTGGGGCATTTGAAAGGGTTCCAGGAGGCAGTGAGAACCAGCATTACTTTTCCCCGCTGGCACCTTTGCTGTGGCAGCAAAAGCTGGACGTTTGTCTTTTTTGCTCCGGAGGCTGCCGAAAGCGAAAACAGGTGCTTTTGAGGATGGAGTCCGCAGGAAAGCAGAGAGGGCCAAATTGTCTTTGGCATTTAAAGAGGTTCCAGGAGGCAGTGAGAACCAGCATTACTTTTCCCCGCTGGCACCTTTGCTGCGGCAACAAAAGCTGGACGTTTGTCTTTTTACCACCGGAGGGCGCCGAAAGTGAAAAAAGGCGCTTTTGAGGATAGAGTCCGCAGGAAAGCAGAGAGGGCCAAATTGTCTGGGGCATTTGAAAGGGTTCCAGGAGGCAGTGAGAACCAGCATTACTTTTCCCCGCTGGCACCTTTGCTGTGGCAGCAAAAGCTGGACGTTTGTCTTTTTTGCTCCGGAGGCTGCCGAAAGCGAAAACAGGTGCTTTTGAGGATGGAGTCCGCAGGAAAGCAGAGAGGGCCAAATTGTCTGTGGCATTTGAAAGGGTTCCAGGAGGCAGTGAGAACCAGCATTACTTTTCCCCGCTGGCACCTTTGCTGTGGCAGCAAAAGCTGGACGTTTGTCTTTTTACCACCGGAGGGCGCCGAAAGTGAAAAAAGGCGCTTTTGAGGATAGAGTCCGCAGGAAAGCAGAGAGGGCCAAATTGTCTGGGGCATTTGAAAGGGTTCCAGGAGGCAGTGAGAACCAGCATTACTTTCCCCGCTGGCACCTTTGCTGTGGCAGCAAAAGCTGGACGTTTGTCTTTTTTGCTCCGGAGGCTGCCGAAAGCGAAAACAGGTGCTTTTGATGATGGAGTCCGCAGGAAAGCAGAGAGGGGCCAAATTGTCTTTGGCATTTAAAGAGGTTCCAGGAGGCAGTGAGGACCAGCATTACTTTTTCCCCGCTGGCACCTTTGCTGCGGCAGCAAAAGCTGGACGTTTGTCTTTTTACCACCGGAGGGCGCCGAAAGTGAAAAAAGGCGCTTTTGAGGATACAGTCCGCAGGAAAGCAGAGAGGGCCAAATTGTCTGTGGCATTTGAAAGGGTTCCAGGAGGCAGTGAGAACCAGCATTACTTTTCCCCGCTGGCACCTTTGCTGTGGCAGCAAAAGCTGGACGTTTGTCTTTTTTGCTCCGGAGGCTGCCGAAAGCGAAAACAGGTTCTTTTGAGGATGGAGTCCGCAGGAAAGCAGAGAGGGCCAAATTGTCTGTGGCATTTGAAAGGGTTCCAGGAGGCAGTGAGAACCAGCATTACTTTTCCCCGCTGGCACCTTTGCTGTGGCAGCAAAAGCTGGACGTTTGTCTTTTTTGCTCCGGAGGCTGCCGAAAGCGAAAACAGGTGCTTTTGAGGATGGAGTCCGCATTAAAGCAGAGAGGGCCAAATTGTCTGTGGCATTTGAAAGGGTTCCAGGAGGCAGTGAGAACCAGCATTACTTTTCCCCGCTGGCACCTTTGTTGTGGCAGCAAAAGCTGGACGTTTGTCTTTTTTGCTCCAGAGGTTGCCAAAAGCGAAAACAGGTGCTTTTGAGGATGGAGTCCGCAGGAAAGCAGAGAGGGCCAAATTGTCTGTGGCATTTGAAAGGGTTCCAGGAGGCAGTGAGAACCAGCATTACTTTTCCCCGTTGGCACCTTTGCTGTGGCAGCAAAAGCTGGACGTTTGTCTTTTTTGCTCCGGAGGCTGCCGAAAGCGAAAACAGGTGCTTTTGGGGATGGAGTCCGCAGGAAAGCAGAGAGGGCCAAATTGTCTGTGGCATTTGAAAGGGTTCCAGGAGGCAGTGAGAACCAGCATTACTTTTCCCCGCTGGCACCTTTGCTGTGGCAGCAAAAGCTGGACGTTTGTCTTTTTTGCAATGGAGGCTGCCGAAAGCGAAAACAGGTGCTTTTGAGGATGGAGTCCGCAGGAAAGCAGAGAGGGCCAAATTGTCTGGGGCATTTGAAAGGGTTCCAGGAGGCAGTGAGAACCAGCATTACTTTTCCCCGCTGGCACCTTTGCTGCGGCAGCAAAAGCTGGACGTTTGTCTTTTTACCACCGGAGGGCGCCGAAAGTGAAAAAAGGCGCTTTTGAGGATAGAGTCCGCAGGAAAGCAGAGAGGGCCAAATTGTCTGGGGCATTTGAAAGGGTTCCAGGAGGCAGTGAGAACCAGCATTACTTTTCCCCGCTGGCACCTTTGCTGTGGCAGCAAAAGCTGGATGTTTGTCTTTTTTGCTCCGGAGGCTGCCGAAAGCGAAAATAGGTTCTTTTGAGGATGGAGTCCGCAGGAAAGCAGAGAGGGCCAAATTGTCTGGGGCATTTGAAAGGGTTCCAGGATGCAGTGAGAACCAGCATTACTTTTCCCCGCTGGCACCTTTGCTGTGGCAGCAAAAGCTGGACGTTTGTCTTTTTTGCTCCGGAGGCTGCCGAAAGCGAAAACAGGTGCTTTTGATGATGGAGTCCGCAGGAAAGCAGAGAGGGCCAAATTGTCTTTGGCATTTAAAGAGGTTCCAGGAGGCAGTGAGAACCAGCATTACTTTTCCCCGCTGGCACCTTTGCTGCGGCAGCAAAAGCTGGACGTTTGTCTTTTTACCACCGGAGGGCGCCGAAAGTGAAAAAAGGCGCTTTTGAGGATAGAGTCCGCAGGAAAGCAGAGAGGGCCAAATTGTCTGGGGCATTTGAAAGGGTTCCAGGAGGCAGTGAGAACCACCATTACTTTTCCCCGTTGGCACCTTTGCTGTGGCAGCAAAAGCTGGACGTTTGTCTTTTTTGCTCCGGAGGCTGCCGAAAGCGAAAACAGGTGCTTTTGAGGATGGAGTCCACAGGAAAGCAGAGAGGGCCAAATTGTCTGTGGCATTTGAAAGGGTTCCAGGAGGCAGTGAGAACCAGCATTACTTTTCCCCGCTGGCACCTTTGCTGTGGCAGCAAAAGCTGGACGTTTGTCTTTTTTGCTCCGGAGGTTGCCGAAAGCAAAAAAAGGTGCTTTTGAGGATGGAGTCCGCAGGAAAGCAGAGAGGGCCAAATTGTCTGTGGCATTTGAAAGGCTTCCAGGAGGCAGTGAGAACCAGCATCACTTTTCCCCGCTGGCACCTTTGCTGTGGCAGCAAAAGCTGGACGTTTGTCTTTTTACCACCGGAGGGCGCCGAAAGTGAAAAAAGGCGCTTTTGAGGATAGAGTCCGCAGGAAAGCAGAGAGGGCCAAATTGTCTGGGGCATTTGAAAGGGTTCCAGGAGGCAGTGAGAACCAGCATTACTTTTCCCCGCTGGCACCTTTGCTGTGGCAGCAAAAGCTGGATGTTTGTCTTTTTTGCTCCGGAGGCTGCCGAAAGCGAAAATAGGTTCTTTTGAGGATGGAGTCCGCAGGAAAGCAGAGAGGGCCAAATTGTCTGGGGCATTTGAAAGGGTTCCAGGATGCAGTGAGAACCAGCATTACTTTTCCCCGCTGGCACCTTTGCTGTGGCAGCAAAAGCTGGACGTTTGTCTTTTTTGCTCCGGAGGCTGCCGAAAGCGAAAACAGGTGCTTTTGAGGATGGAGTCCGCAGGAAAGCAGAGAGGGCCAAATTGTCTGGGGCATTTGAAAGGGTTCCAGGAGGCAGTGAGAACCAGCATTACTTTTCCCCGCTGGCACCTTTGCTGCGGCAGCAAAAGCTGGACGTTTGTCTTTTTACCACCGGAGGGCGCCGAAAGTGAAAAAAGGCGCTTTTGAGGATAGAGTCCGCAGGAAAGCAGAGAGGGCCAAATTGTCTGTGGCATTTGAAAGGGTTCCAGGAAACAGTGAGAACCACCATTACTTTTCCCCGTTGGCACCTTTGCTGTGGCAGCAAAAGCTGGACGTTTGTCTTTTTTGCTCCGGAGGCTGCCGAAAGCGAAAACAGGTGCTTTTGAGGATGGAGTCCACAGGAAAGCAGAGAGGGCCAAATTGTCTGTGGCATTTGAAAGGGTTCCAGGAGGCAGTGAGAACCAGCATTACTTTTCCCCGCTGGCACCTTTGCTGTGGCAGCAAAAGCTGGACGTTTGTCTTTTTTGCTCCGGAGGTTGCCGAAAGCGAAAACAGGTGCTTTTGAGGATGGAGTCCGCAGGAAAGCAGAGAGGGCCAAATTGTCTGTGGCATTTGAAAGGGTTCCAGGAGGCAGTGAGAACCAGCATCACTTTTCCCCGCTGGCATCTTTGCTGCGGCAGCAAAAGCTGGACGTTTGTCTTTTTACCACCGGAGGGCGCCGAAAGTGAAAAAAGGCGCTTTTGAGGATAGAGTCCGCAGGAAAGCAGAGAGGGCCAAATTGTCTGGGGCATTTGAAAGGGTTCCAGGAGGCAGTGAGAACCACCATTACTTTTCCCCGTTGGCACCTTTGCTGTGGCAGCAAAACCTGGACGTTTGTCTTTTTTGCTCCGGAGGCTGCCGAAAGCGAAAACAGGTGCTTTTGAGGATGGAGTCCACAGGAAAGCAGAGAGGGCCAAATTGTCTGTGGCATTTGAAAGGGTTCCAGGAGGCAGTGAGAACCAGCATTACTTTTCCCCGCTGGCACCTTTGCTGTGGCAGCAAAAGCTGGACGTTTGTCTTTTTTGCTCCGGAGGTTGCCAAAAGCGAAAACAGGTGCTTTTGAGGATAGAGTCCGCAGGAAAGCAGAGAGGGCCAAATTGTCTGTGGCATTTGAAAGAGTTCCAGGAGGCAGTGAGAACCAGCATTACTTTTCCCCGTTGGCACCTTTGCTGTGGCAGCAAAAGCTGGACGTTTGTCTTTTTTGCTCCGGAGGCTGCCGAAAGCGAAAACAGGTGCTTTTGAGGATGGAGTCCGCAGGAAAGCAGAGAGGGCCAAATTGTCTGTGGCATTTGAAAGGGTTCCAGGAGGCAGTGAGAACCAGCATCACTTTTCCCCGCTGGCACCTTTGCTGTGGCAGCAAAAGCTGGACGTTTGTCTTTTTACCACCGGAGGGCGCCGAAAGTGAAAAAAGGCGCTTTTGAGGATAGAGTCCGCAGGAAAGCAGAGAGGGCCAAATTGTCTGGGGCATTTGAAAGGGTTCCAGGAGGCAGTGAGAACCAGCATTACTTTTCCCCGCTGGCACCTTTGCTGTGGCAGCAAAAGCTGGACGTTTGTCTTTTTTGCTCCGGAGGCTGCCGAAAGCGAAAACAGGTGCTTTTGAGGATGGAGTCCGCAGGAAAGCAGAGAGGGCCAAATTGTCTTTGGCATTTAAAGAGGTTCCAGGAGGCAGTGAGGACCAGCATTACTTTTCCCCGCTGGCACCTTTGCTGCGGCAGCAAAAGCTGGACGTTTGTCTTTTTACCACCGGAGGGCGCCGAAAGTGAAAAAAGGCGCTTTTGAGGATACAGTCCGCAGGAAAGCAGAGAGGGCCAAATTGTCTGTGGCATTTGAAAGGGTTCCAGGAGGCAGTGAGAACCAGCATTACTTTTCCCCGCTGGCACCTTTGCTGTGGCAGCAAAAGCTGGACGTTTGTCTTTTTTGCTCCGGAGGCTGCCGAAAGCGAAAACAGGTTCTTTTGAGGATGGAGTCCGCAGGAAAGCAGAGAGGGCCAAATTGTCTGGGGCATTTGAAAGGGTTCCAGGAGGCAGTGAGAACCAGCATTACTTTTCCCCGCTGGCACCTTTGCTGTGGCAGCAAAAGCTGGACGTTTGTCTTTTTTGCTCCGGAGGCTGCCGAAAGTGAAAACAGGTGCTTTTTAGGATGGAGTCCGCAGGAAAGCAGAGAGGGCCAAATTGTCTGGGGCATTTGAAAGGGTTCCAGGAGGCAGTGAGAACCAGCATTACTTTTCCCCGCTGGCACCTTTGTTGTGGCAGCAAAAGCTGGACGTTTGTCTTCTTTGCTCCAGAGGTTGCCAAAAGCGAAAACAGGTGCTTTTGAGGATGGAGTCCGCAGGAAAGCAGAGAGGGCCAAATTGTCTGTGGCATTTGAAAGGGTTCCAGGAGGCAGTGAGAACCAGCATTACTTTTCCCCGCTGGCACCTTTGCTGTGGCAGCAAAAGCTGGACGTTTGTCTTTTTTGCTCCGGAGGCTGCCGAAAGCGAAAACAGGTGCTTTTGAGGATGGAGTCCGCAGGAAAGCAGAGAAAGCCAAATTGTCTGGGGCATTTGAAAGGGTTCCAGGAGGCAGTGAGAACCAGCATCACTTTTCCCCGCTGGCAACTTTGCTGTGGCAGCAAAAGCTGGACGTTTGTCTTTTTACCACCGGAGGGCGCCGAAAGTGAAAAAAGGCGCTTTTGAGGATAGAGTCCGCAGGAAAGCAGAGAGGGCCAAATTGTCTGGGGCATTTGAAAGGGTTCCAGGAGGCAGTGAGAACCAGCATTACTTTTCCCCGCTGGCACCTTTGCTGTGGCAGCAAAAGCTGGACGTTTGTCTTTTTTGCTCCGGAGGCTGCCGAAAGCGAAAACAGGTGCTTTTGAGGATGGAGTCCGCAGGAAAGCAGAGAGGGCGAAATTGTCTGTGGCATTTGAAAGGGTTCCAGGAGGCAGTGAGAACCAGCATTACTTTTCCCCGCTGGCACCTTTGCTGTGGCAGCAAAAGCTGGACGTTTGTCTTTTTTGCTCCGGAGGCTGCCGAAAGCGAAAACAGGTGCTTTTGATGATGGAGTCCGCAGGAAAGCAGAGAGGGCCAAATTGTCTTTGGCATTTAAAGAGGTTCCAGGAGGCAGTGAGGACCAGCATTACTTTTCCCCGCTGGCACCTTTGCTGCGGCAGCAAAAGCTGGACGTTTGTCTTTTTACCACCGGAGGGCGCCGAAAGTGAAAAAAGGCGCTTTTGAGGATACAGTCCGCAGGAAAGCAGAGAGGGCCAAATTGTCTGTGGCATTTGAAAGGGTTCCAGGAGGCAGTGAGAACCAGCATTACTTTTCCCCGCTGGCACCTTTGCTGTGGCAGCAAAAGCTGGACGTTTGTCTTTTTTGCTCCGGAGGCTGCCGAAAGCGAAAACAGGTTCTTTTGAGGATGGAGTCCGCAGGAAAGCAGAGAGGGCCAAATTGTCTGGGGCATTTGAAAGGGTTCCAGGAGGCAGTGAGAACCAGCATTACTTTTCCCCGCTGGCACCTTTGCTGTGGCAGCAAAAGCTGGACGTTTGTCTTTTTTGCTCCGGAGGCTGCCGAAAGTGAAAACAGGTGCTTTTTAGGATGGAGTCCGCAGGAAAGCAGAGAGGGCCAAATTGTCTGGGGCATTTGAAAGGGTTCCAGGAGGCAGTGAGAACCAGCATTACTTTTCCCCGCTGGCACCTTTGTTGTGGCAGCAAAAGCTGGACGTTTGTCTTCTTTGCTCCAGAGGTTGCCAAAAGCGAAAACAGGTGCTTTTGAGGATGGAGTCCGCAGGAAAGCAGAGAGGGCCAAATTGTCTGTGGCATTTGAAAGGGTTCCAGGAGGCAGTGAGAACCAGCATTACTTTTCCCCGCTGGCACCTTTGCTGTGGCAGCAAAAGCTGGACGTTTGTCTTTTTTGCTCCGGAGGCTGCCGAAAGCGAAAACAGGTGCTTTTGAGGATGGAGTCCGCAGGAAAGCAGAGAAAGCCAAATTGTCTGGGGCATTTGAAAGGGTTCCAGGAGGCAGTGAGAACCAGCATCACTTTTCCCCGCTGGCAACTTTGCTGTGGCAGCAAAAGCTGGACGTTTGTCTTTTTACCACCGGAGGGCGCCGAAAGTGAAAAAAGGCGCTTTTGAGGATAGAGTCCGCAGGAAAGCAGAGAGGGCCAAATTGTCTGGGGCATTTGAAAGGGTTCCAGGAGGCAGTGAGAACCAGCATTACTTTTCCCCGCTGGCACCTTTGCTGTGGCAGCAAAAGCTGGACGTTTGTCTTTTTTGCTCCGGAGGCTGCCGAAAGCGAAAACAGGTGCTTTTGAGGATGGAGTCCGCAGGAAAGCAGAGAGGGCGAAATTGTCTGTGGCATTTGAAAGGGTTCCAGGAGGCAGTGAGAACCAGCATTACTTTTCCCCGCTGGCACCTTTGCTGTGGCAGCAAAAGCTGGACGTTTGTCTTTTTTGCTCCGGAGGCTGCCGAAAGCGAAAACAGGTGCTTTTTAGGATGGAGTCCGCAGGAAAGCAGAGAGGGCCAAATTGTCTTTGGCATTTAAAGAGGTTCCAGGAGGCAGTGAGGACCAGCATTACTTTTCCCCGCTGGCACCTTTGCTGCGGCAGCAAAAGCTGGACGTTTGTCTTTTTACCACCGGAGGGCGCCGAAAGTGAAAAAAGGCGCTTTTGAGGATACAGTCCGCAGGAAAGCAGAGAGGGCCAAATTGTCTGGGGCATTTGAAAGGGTTCCAGGAGGCAGTGAGAACCAGCATTACTTTTCCCCGCTGGCACCTTTGCTGTGGCAGCAAAAGCTGGACGTTTGTCTTTTTTGCTCCGGAGGCTGCCGAAAGCGAAAACAGGTTCTTTTGAGGATGGAGTCCGCAGGAAAGCAGAGAGGGCCAAATTGTCTGTGGCATTTGAAAGGGTTCCAGGAGGCAGTGAGAACCAGCATTACTTTTCCCCGCTGGCACCTTTGCTGTGGCAGCAAAAGCTGGACGTTTGTCTTTTTTGCAATGGAGGCTGCCGAAAGCGAATACAGGTGCTTTTGAGGATGGAGTCCGCAGGAAAGCAGAGAGGGCCAAATTGTCTGTGGCATTTGAAAGGGTTCCAGGAGGCAGTGAGAACCAGCATTACTTTTCCCCGCTGGCACCTTTGCTGTGGCAGCAAAAGCTGGACGTTTGTCTTTTTTGCTCCGGAGGCTGCCGAAAGTGAAAACAGGTGCTTTTTAGGATGGAGTCCTCAGGAAAGCAGAGAGGGCCAAATTGTCTGTGGCATTTGAAAGGGTTCCAGGAGGCAGTGAGAACCAGCATTACTTTTCCCCGCTGGCACCTTTGTTGTGGCAGGAAAAGCTGGACGTTTGTCTTTTTTGCTCCGGAGGCTGCCGAAAGCGAAAACAGGTGCTTTTGAGGATGGAGTCCGCAGGAAAGCAGAGAGGGCCAAATTGTCTGTGGCATTTGAAAGGGTTCCAGGAGGCAGTGAGAACCAGCATTACTTTTCCCCGCTGGCACCTTTGCTGTGGCAGCAAAAGCTGGACGTTTGTCTTTTTTGCTCCGGAGGCTGCCGAAAGCGAAAATAGGTTCTTTTGAGGATGGAGTCCGCAGGAAAGCAGAGAGGGCCAAATTGTCTGTGGCATTTGAAAGGGTTCCAGGAGGCAGTGAGAACCAGCATTACTTTTCCCCGCTGGCACCTTTGCTGTGGCAGCAAAAGCTGGACGTTTGTCTTTTTTGCTCCGGAGGCTGCCGAAAGCGAAAAAAGGCGCTTTTGAGGATGGAGTCCGCAGGAAAGCAGAGAGGGCCAAATTGTCTGGGGCATTTGAAAGGGTTCCAGGAGGCAGTGAGAACCAGCATTACTTTTCCCCGCTGGCACCTTTGCTGTGGCAGCAAAAGCTGGACGTTTGTCTTTTTTGCTCCGGAGGCTGCCGAAAGTGAAAACAGGTGCTTTTGAGGATGGAGTCCGCAGGAAAGCAGAGAGGGCCAAATTGTCTGTGGCATTTGAAGAGGTTCCAGGAGGCAGTGAGAACCAGCATTACTTTTCCCCGCTGGTACCTTTGCTGTGGCAGCAAAAGCTGGACGTTTGTCTTTTTTGCTCCGGAGGCTGCCGAAAGCGAAAACAGCTGCTTTTGAGGATGGAGTCCGCAGGAAAGCAGAGAGGGCCAAATTGTCTGTGGCATTTGAAAGGGTTCCAGGAGGCAGTGAGAACCAGCATTACTTTTCCCCGCTGGCACCTTTGCTGTGGCAGCAAAAGCTGGACGTTTGTCTTTTTTCCTCCGGAGGCTGCCGAAAGCGAAAACAGGTGCTTTTGAGGATGGAGTCCGCAGGAAAGCAGAGAGGGCCAAATTGTCTTTGGCATTTAAAGAGGTTCCAGGAGGCAGTGAGGACCAGCATTACTTTTCCCCGCTGGCACCTTTGCTGCGGCAGCAAAAGCTGGACGTTTGTCTTTTTACCACCGGAGGGCGCCGAAAGTGAAAAAAGGCGCTTTTGAGGATAGAGTCCGCAGGAAAGCAGAGAGGGCCAAATTGTCTGTGGCATTTGAAAGGGTTCCAGGAGGCAGTGAGAACCAGCATTACTTTTCCCCGCTGGCACCTTTGCTGTGGCAGCAAAAGCTGGACGTTTGTCTTTTTTGCTCCGGAGGCTGCCGAAAGCGAAAACAGCTGCTTTTGAGGATGGAGTCCGCAGCAAAGCAGAGAAGGCCAAATTGTCTGTGACATTTGAAAGGGTTCCAGGAGGCAGTGAGAACCAGCATTACTTTTCCCCGCTGGCACCTTTGTTGTGGCAGCAAAAGCTGGACGTTTGTCTTTTTACCACCGGAGGGCGCCGAAAGCGAAAAAAGGCGCTTTTGAGGATAGAGTCCGCAGGAAAGCAGAGAGGGCCAAATTGTCTGGGGCATTTGAAAGGGTTCCAGGAGGCAGTGAGAACCACCATTACTTTTCCCCGTTGGCACCTTTGCTGTGGCAGCAAAAGCTGGACGTTTGTCTTTTTTGCTCCGGAGGCTGCCGAAAGCGAAAACAGGTGCTTTTGAGGATGGAGTCCACAGGAAAGCAGAGAGGGCCAAATTGTCTGTGGCATTTGAAAGGGTTCCAGGAGGCAGTGAGAACCAGCATTACTTTTCCCCGCTGGCACCTTTGCTGTGGCAGCAAAAGCTGGACGTTTGTCTTTTTTGCTCCGGAGGTTGCCAAAAGCGAAAACAGGTGCTTTTGAGGATAGAGTCCGCAGGAAAGCAGAGAGGGCCAAATTGTCTGTGGCATTTGAAAGGGTTCCAGGAGGCAGTGAGAACCAGCATTACTTTTCCCCGCTGGCACCTTTGCTGTGGCAGCAAAAGCTGGACGTTTGTCTTTTTTGCTCCGGACGCTGCCGAAAGCGAAAACAGGTTCTTTTGAGGATGGAGTCCGCAGGAAAGCAGAGAGGGCCAAATTGTCTGTGGCATTTGAAAGGGTTCCAGGAGGCAGTGAGAACCAGCATCACTTTTCCCCGCTGGCACCTTTGCTGTGGCAGCAAAACCTGGACGTTTGTCTTTTTACCACCGGAGGGCGCCGAAAGTGAAAAAAGGCGCTTTTGAGGATAGAGTCCGCAGGAAAGCAGAGAGGGCCAAATTGTCTGTGACATTTGAAAGGGTTCCAGGAGGCAGTGAGAACCAGCATTACTTTTCCCCGCTGGCACCTTTGCTGTGGCAGCAAAAGCTGGACGTTTGTCTTTTTTGCTCCGGAGGCTGCCGAAAGCGAAAACAGGTGCTTTTGATGATGGAGTCCGCAGGAAAGCAGAGAGGGCCAAATTGTCTTTGGCATTTAAAGAGGTTCCAGGAGGCAGTGAGGACCAGCATTACTTTTCCCCGCTGGCACCTTTGCTGCGGCAGCAAAAGCTGGACGTTTGTCTTTTTTGCTCCGGAGGGCGCCGAAAGCGAAAACAGGTTCTTTTGAGGATGGAGTCCGCAGGAAAGCAGAGAGGGCCAAATTGTCTGGGGCATTTGAAAGGGTTCCAGGAGGCAGTGAGAACCAGCATTACTTTTCCCCGCTGGCACCTTTGCTGTGGCAGCAAAAGCTGGACGTTTGTCTTTTTTGCAATGGAGGCTGCCGAAAGCGAAAACAGGTGCTTTTGAGGATGGAGTCCGCAGGAAAGCAGAGAGGGCCAAATTGTCTGGGGCATTTGAAGAGGTTCCAGGAGGCAGTGAGAACCAGCATTACTTTTCCCCGCTGGCACCTTTGCTGTGGCAGCAAAAGCTGGACGTTTGTCTTTTTACCACCGGAAAGCGCCGAAAGTGAAAAAAGGCGCTTTTGAGGATACAGTCCGCAGGAAAGCAGAGAGGGCCAAATTGTCTGTGGCATTTGAAAGGGTTCCAGGAGGCAGTGAGAACCAGCATTACTTTTCCCCGCTGGCACCTTTGTTGTGGCAGCAAAAGCTGGACGTTTGTCTTTTTTGCTCCGGAGGCTGCCGAAAGCGAAAACAGGTGCTTTTGAGGATGGAGTCCGCAGGAAAGCAGAGAGGGCCAAATTGTCTGTGGCATTTGAAAGGGTTCCAGGAGGCAGTGAGAACCAGCATTACTTTTCCCCGCTAGCACCTTTGCTGTGGCAGCAAAAGCTGGACGTTTGTCTTTTTTGCTCCGGAGGTTGCCGAAAGCGAAAACAGGTGCTTTTGAGGATGGAGTCCGCAGGAAAGCAGAGAGGGCCAAATTGTCTGTGGCATTTGAAGAGGTTCCAGGAGGCAGTGAGAACCAGCATTACTTTTCCCCGCTGGTACCTTTGCTGTGGCAGCAAAAGCTGGATGTTTGTCTTTTTTGCTCCGGAGGTTGCCGAAAGCAAGAATAGGTTCTTTTGAGGATGGAGTCCGCAGGAAAGCAGAGAGGGCCAAATTGTCTGTGGCATTTGAAAGGGTTCCAGGAGGCAGTGAGAACCAGCATTACTTTTCCCCGCTGGCACCTTTGCTGTGGCAGCAAAAGCTGGACGTTTGTCTTTTTTGCTCCGGAGGCTGTCGAAAGCGAAAATAGGTTCTTTTGAGGATGGAGTCCGCAGGAAAGCAGAGAGGGCCAAATTGTCTGTGGCATTTGAAAGGGTTCCAGGAGGCAGTGAGAACCAGCATTACTTTTCCCCGCTGGCACCTTTGCTGTGGCAGCAAAAGCTGGACGTTTGTCTTTTTTGCTCCGGAGGCTGCGGAAAGCGAAAACAGCTGCTTTTGAGGATGGAGTCCGCAGCAAAGCAGAGAGGGCCAAATTGTCTGTGACATTTGAAAGGGTTCCAGGAGGCAGTGAGAACCAGCATTACTTTTCCCCGCTGGCACCTTTGTTGTGGCAGCAAAAGCTGGACGTTTGTCTTTTTTGCTCCGGAGGCTGCCGAAAGCGAAAACAGGTGCTTTTGAGGATGGAGTCCGCAGGAAAGCAGAGAGGGCCAAATTGTCTGTGGCATTTGAAAGGGTTCCAGGAGGCAGTGAGAACCAGCATTACTTTTCCCCGCTGGCACCTTTGCTGTGGCAGCAAAAGCTGGACGTTTGTCTTTTTTGCTCCGGAGGCTGCCGAAAGCGAAAATAGGTTCTTTTGAGGATGGAGTCCGCAGGAAAGCAGAGAGGGCCAAATTGTCTGGGGCATTTGAAAGGGTTCCAGGAGGCAGTGAGAACCAGCATTACTTTTCCCCGCTGGCACCTTTGCTGTGGCAGCAAAAGCTGGACGTTTGTCTTTTTTGCTCCGGAGGCTGCCGAAAGCGAAAACAGGTGCTTTTGATGATGGAGTCCGCAGGAAAGCAGAGAGGGCCAAATTGTCTTTGGCATTTAAAGAGGTTCCAGGAGGCAGTGAGAACGAGCATTACTTTTCCCCGCTGGCACCTTTGCTGCGGCAGCAAAAGCTGGACGTTTGTCTTTTTACCACCGGAGGGCGCCGAAAGTGAAAAAAGGCGCTTTTGAGGATAGAGTCCGCAGGAAAGCAGAGAGGGCCAAATTGTCTGGGGCATTTGAAAGGGTTCCAGGAGGCAGTGAGAACCAGCATTACTTTTCCCCGCTGGCACCTTTGCTGTGGCAGCAAAAGCTGGACGTTTGTCTTTTTTGCTCCGGAGGCTGCCGAAAGCGAAAACAGGTGCTTTTGAGGATGGAGTCCGCAGGAAAGCAGAGAGAGCCAAATTGTCTGTGGCATTTGAAAGGGTTCCAGGAGGCAGTGAGAACCAGCATTACTTTTCCCCGCTGGCACCTTTGCTGTGGCAGCAAAAGCTGGACGTTTGTCTTTTTTGCTCCGGAGGCTGCCGAAAGCGAAAACAGGTGCTTTTGAGGATGGAGTCCGCAGGAAAGCAGAGAGGGCCAAATTGTCTGGGGCATTTGAAAGGGTTCCAGGAGGCAGTGAGAACCAGCATTACTTTTCCCCGCTGGCACCTTTGTTGTGGCAGCAAAAGCTGGACGTTTGTCTTTTTTGCTCCGGAGGCTGCCGAAAGCGAAAACAGGTGCTTTTGAGGATGGAGTCCGCAGGAAAGCAGAGAGGGCCAAATTGTCTGTGGCATTTGAAAGGGTTCCAGGAGGCAGTGAGAACCAGCATTACTTTTCCCCGCTGGCACCTTTGCTGTGGCAGCAAAAGCTGGACGTTTGTCTTTTTTGCTCCGGAGGCTGCCGAAAGCGAAAACAGGTGCTTTTGATGATGGAGTCCGCAGGAAAGCAGAGAGGGCCAAATTGTCTTTGGCATTTAAAGAGGTTCCAGGAGGCAGTGAGGACCAGCATTACTTTTCCCCGCTGGCACCTTTGCTGCGGCAGCAAAAGCTGGACGTTTGTCTTTTTACCACCGGAGGGCGCCGAAAGTGAAAAAAGGCGCTTTTGAGGATAGAGTCCGCAGGAAAGCAGAGAGGGCCAAATTGTCTGTGGCATTTGAAAGGGTTCCAGGAGGCAGTGAGAACCAGCATTACTTTTCCCCGCTAGCACCTTTGCTGTGGCAGCAAAAGCTGGACGTTTGTCTTTTTTGCTCCGGAGGTTGCCGAAAGCGAAAACAGGTGCTTTTGAGGATGGAGTCCGCAGGAAAGCAGAGAGGGCCAAATTGTCTGTGGCATTTGAAGAGGTTCCAGGAGGCAGTGAGAACCAGCATTACTTTTCCCCGCTGGCACCTTTGCTGTGGCAGCAAAAGCTGGACGTTTGTCTTTTTTGCTCCGGAGGTTGCCGAAAGCGAAAATAGGTTCTTTTGAGGATGGAGTCCGCAGGAAAGCAGAGAGGGCCAAATTGTCTGTGGCATTTGAAAGGGTTCCAGGAGGCAGTGAGAACCAGCATTACTTTTCCCCGCTGGCACCTTTGCTGTGGCAGCAAAAGCTGGACGTTTGTCTTTTTTGCTCCGGAGGCTGCCGAAAGCGAAAACAGGTGCTTTTGATGATGGAGTCCGCAGGAAAGCAGAGAGGGCCAAATTGTCTTTGGCATTTAAAGAGGTTCCAGGAGGCAGTGAGAACCAGCATTACTTTTCCCCGCTGGCACCTTTGCTGCGGCAGCAAAAGCTGGACGTTTGTCTTTTTACCACCGGAGGGCGCCGAAAGTGAAAAAAGGCGCTTTTGAGGATGGAGTCCGCAGGAAAGCAGAGAGGGCCAAATTGTCTGGGGCATTTGAAAGGGTTCCAGGAGGCAGTGAGAACCAGCATTACTTTTCCCCGTTGGCACCTTTGCTGTGGCAGCAAAAGCTGGACGTTTGTCTTTTTTGCTCCGGAGGCTGCCGAAAGCGAAAACAGGTGCTTTTGAGGATGGAGTCCACAGGAAAAGCAGAGAGGGCCAAATTGTCTGTGGCATTTGAAAGGGTTTCAGGAGGCAGTGAGAACCAGCATTACTTTTCCCCGCTGGCACCTTTGCTGTGGCAGCAAAAGCTGGACGTTTGTCTTTTTTGCTCCGGAGGTTGCCAAAAGCGAAAACAGGTGCTTTTGAGGATAGAGTCCGCAGGAAAGCAGAGAGGGCCAAATTGTCTGTGGCATTTGAAAGGGTTCCAGGAGGCAGTGAGAACCAGCATTACTTTTCCCCGTTGGCACCTTTGCTGTGGCAGCAAAAGCTGGACGTTTGTCTTTTTTGCTCCGGAGGCTGCCGAAAGCGAAAACAGGTGCTTTTGAGGATGGAGTCCGCAGGAAAGCAGAGAGGGCCAAATTGTCTGTGGCATTTGAAAGGGTTCCAGGAGGCAGTGAGAACCAGCATCACTTTTCCCCGCTGGCACCTTTGCTGTGGCAGCAAAAGCTGGACGTTTGTCTTTTTTGCTCCGGAGCTTGCCGAAAGCGAAAACAGGTGCTTTTGAGGATGGAGTCCACAGGAAAGCAGAGAGGGCCAAATTGTCTGTGGCATTTGAAAGGGTTCCAGGAGGCAGTGAGAACGAGCATTACTTTTCCCCGCTGGCACCTTTGCTGTGGCAGCAAAAGCTGGACGTTTGTCTTTTTTGCTCCGGAGGCTGCCGAAAGCGAAAATAGGTTCTTTTGAGGATGGAGTCCGCAGGAAAGCAGAGAGGGCGAAATTGTCTGTGGCATTTGAAAGGGTTCCAGGAGGCAGTGAGAACCAGCATTACTTTTCCCCGCTGGCACCTTTGCTGTGGCAGCAAAAGCTGGACGTTTGTCTTTTTTGCTCCGGAGGCTGCCGAAAGCGAAAACAGGTGCTTTTGATGATGGAGTCCGCAGGAAAGCAGAGAGGGCCAAATTGTCTTTGGCATTTAAAGAGGTTCCAGGAGGCAGTGAGGACCAGCATTACTTTTCCCCGCTGGCACCTTTGCTGTGGCAGCAAAAGCTGGACGTTTGTCTTTTTACCACCGGAAAGCGCCGAAAGTGAAAAAAGGCGCTTTTGAGGATACAGTCCGCAGGAAAGCAGAGAGGGCCAAATTGTCTGGGGCATTTGAAAGGGTTCCAGGAGGCAGTGAGAACCAGCATTACTTTTCCCCGCTGGCACCTTTGCTGTGGCAGCAAAAGCTGGACGTTTGTCTTTTTTGCTCCGGAGGCTGCCGAAAGCGAAAACAGGTTCTTTTGAGGATGGAGTCCGCAGGAAAGCAGAGAGGGCCAAATTGTCTGTGGCATTTGAAAGGGTTCCAGGAGGCAGTGAGAACCAGCATTACTTTTCCCCGCTGGCACCTTTGCTGTGGCAGCAAAAGCTGGACGTTTGTCTTTTTTGCTCCGGAGGCTGCCGAAAGCGAAAACAGGTGCTTTTGAGGATGGAGTCCGCAGGAAAGCAGAGAGGGCCAAATTGTCTGTGGCATTTGAAAGGGTTCCAGGAGGCAGTGAGAACCAGCATTACTTTTCCCCGCTGGCACCTTTGCTGTGGCAGCAAAAGCTGGACGTTTGTCTTTTTTGCTCCGGAGGCTGCCGAAAGCAAAAACAGCTGCTTTTGAGGATGGAGTCCGCAGGAAAGCAGAGAGGGCCAAATTGTCTGTGGCATTTGAAAGGGTTCCAGGAGGCAGTGAGAACCAGCATTACTTTTCCCCGCTGGCACCTTTGTTGTGGCAGCAAAAGCTGGACGTTTGTCTTTTTTGCTCCAGAGGTTGCCAAAAGCGAAAACAGGTGCTTTTGAGGATGGAGTCCGCAGGAAAGCAGAGAGGGCCAAATTGTCTGTGGCATTTGAAAGGGTTCCAGGAGGCAGTGAGAACCAGCATTTCTTTTCCCCGTTGGCACCTTTGCTGTGGCAGCAAAAGCTGGACGTTTGTCTTTTTTGCTCCGGAGGCTGCCGAAAGCGAAAATAGGTTCTTTTGAGGATGGAGTCCGCAGGAAAGCAGAGAGGGCCAAATTGTCTGTGGCATTTGAAAGGGTTCCAGGAGGCAGTGAGAACCAGCATTACTTTTCCCCGCTGGCACCTTTGCTGTGGCAGCAAAAGCTGGACGTTTGTCTTTTTTGCTCCGGAGGCTGCCGAAAGCGAAAACAGCTGCTTTTGAGGATGGAGTCCGCAGGAAAGCAGAGAGAGCCAAATTGTCTGGGGCATTTGAAAGGGTTCCAGGAGGCAGTGAGAACCAGCATTACTTTTCCCTGCTGGAAGTTTGCTGTGGCAGCAAAAGCTGGACGTTTGTCTTTTTTGCTCCGGAGGCTGCCGAAAGCGAAAACAGGTGCTTTTGAGGATGGAGTCCGCAGGAAAGCAGAGAGGGCCAAATTGTCTGTGGCATTTGAAAGGGTTCCAGGAGGCAGTGAGAACCAGCATTACTTTTCCCCGCTGGCACCTTTGCTGTGGCAGCAAAAGCTGGACGTTTGTCTTTTTTGCTCCGGAGGCTGCCGAAAGCGAAAACAGGTGCTTTTGAGGATGGAGTCCGCAGGAAAGCAGAGAGGGCCAAATTGTCTGTGGCATTTGAAAGGGTTCCAGGAGGCAGTGAGAACGAGCATTACTTTTCCCCGCTGGCACCTTTGCTGTGGCAGCAAAAGCTGGACGTTTGTCTTTTTTGCTCCGGAGGCTGCCGAAAGCGAAAACAGGTGCTTTTGAGGATGGAGTCCGCAGGAAAGCAGAGAGGGCCAAATTGTCTGGGGCATTTGAAAGGGTTCCAGGAGGCAGTGAGAACCAGCATTACTTTTCCCCGCTGGCACCTTTGCTGTGGCAGCAAAAGCTGGACGTTTGTCTTTTTTGCTCCGGAGGCTGCCGAAAGCGAAAACAGGTGCTTTTGAGGATGGAGTCCGCAGGAAAGCAGAGAGGGCCAAATTGTCTGTGGCATTTGAAAGGGTTCCAGGAGGCAGTGAGAACCAGCATTACTTTTCCCCGCTGGCACCTTTGCTGTGGCAGCAAAAGCTGGACGTTTGTCTTTTTTGCTCCGGAGGCTGCCGAAAGCGAAAACAGGTGCTTTTGAGGATGGAGTCCGCAGGAAAGCAGAGAGGGCCAAATTGTCTGTGGCATTTGAAAGGGTTCCAGGAGGCAGTGAGAACCAGCATTACTTTTCCCCGCTGGCACCTTTGCTGTGGCAGCAAAAGCTGGACGTTTGTCTTTTTTGCTCCGGACGCTGCCGAAAGCGAAAACAGATGCTTTTGAGGATGGAGTCCGCAGGAAAGCAGAGAGGGCCAAATTGTCTGTGGCATTTGAAAGGGTTCCAGGAGGCAGTGAGAACCAGCATTACTTTTCCCCGCTGGCACCTTTGCTGTGGCAGCAAAAGCTGGACGTTTGTCTTTTTACCACCGGAAAGCGCCGAAAGTGAAAAAAGGCGCTTTTGAGGATACAGTCCGCAGGAAAGCAGAGAGGGCCAAATTGTCTGGGGCATTTGAAAGGGTTCCAGGAGGCAGTGAGAACCAGCATTACTTTTCCCCGCTGGCACATTTGCTGTGGCAGCAAAAGCTGGACGTTTGTCTTTTTTGCTCCGGAGGCTGCGGAAAGCGAAAACAGCTACTTTTGAGGATGGAGTCCGCAGCAAAGCAGAGAGGGCCAAATTGTCTGTGGCATTTGAAAGGGTTCCAGGAGGCAGTGAGAACCAGCATTACTTTTCCCCGCTGGCACCTTTGCTGTGGCAGCAAAAGCTGGACGTTTGTCTTTTTTGCTCCGGAGGCTGCCGAAAGCGAAAACAGGTGCTTTTGAGGATGGAGTCCGCAGGAAAGCAGAGAGGGCCAAATTGTCTGTGGCATTTGAAAGGGTTCCAGGAGGCAGTGAGAACCAGCATTACTTTTCCCCGCTGGCACCTTTGCTGTGGCAGCAAAAGCTGGACGTTTGTCTTTTTTGCTCCGGAGGCTGCCGAAAGCGAAAACAGCTGCTTTTGAGGATGGAGTCCGCAGGAAAGCAGAGAGGGCCAAATTGTCTGTGGCATTTGAAAGGGTTCCAGGAGGCAGTGAGAACCAGCATTACTTTTCCCCGCTGGCACCTTTGTTGTGGCAGCCAAAGCTGGACGTTTCTCTTTTTTGCTCCAGAGGTTGCCAAAAGCGAAAACAGGTTCTTTTGAGGATGGAGTCCGCAGGAAAGCAGAGAGGGCCAAATTGTCTGTGGCATTTGAAAGGGTTCCAGGAGGCAGTGAGAACCAGCATTTCTTTTCCCCGTTGGCACCTTTGCTGTGGCAGCAAAAGCTGGACGTTTGTCTTTTTTGCTCCGGAGGCTGCCGAAAGCGAAAATAGGTTCTTTTGAGGATGGAGTCCGCAGGAAAGCAGAGAGGGCCAAATTGTCTGTGGCATTTGAAAGGGTTCCAGGAGGCAGTGAGAACCAGCATTACTTTTCCCCGCTGGCACCTTTGCTGTGGCAGCAAAAGCTGGACGTTTGTCTTTTTTGCTCCGGAGGCTGCCGAAAGTGAAAACAGCTGCTTTTGAGGATGGAGTCCGCAGGAAAGCAGAGAGAGCCAAATTGTCTGGGGCATTTGAAGAGGTTCCAGGAGGCAGTGAGAACCAGCATTACTTTTCCCTGCTGGCACGTTTGCTGTGGCAGCAAAAGCTGGACGTTTGTCTTTTTTGCTCCGGAGGCTGCCGAAAGCGAAAACAGGTGCTTTTGAGGATGGAGTCCGCAGGAAAGCAGAGAGGGCCAAATTGTCTGTGGCATTTGAAAGGGTTCCAGGAGGCAGTGAGAACCAGCATTACTTTTCCCCGCTGGCACCTTTGCTGTGGCAGCAAAAGCTGGACGTTTGTCTTTTTTGCTCCGGAGGCTGCCGAAAGCGAAAACAGGTGCTTTTGAGGATGGAGTCCGCAGGAAAGCAGAGAGGGCCAAATTGTCTGTGGCATTTGAAAGGGTTCCAGGAGGCAGTGAGAACGAGCATTACTTTTCCCCGCTGGCACCTTTGCTGTGGCAGCAAAAGCTGGACGTTTGTCTTTTTTGCTCCGGAGGCTGCCGAAAGCGAAAACAGGTGCTTTTGAGGATGGAGTCCGCAGGAAAGCAGAGAGGGCCAAATTGTCTGGGGCATTTGAAAGGGTTCCAGGAGGCAGTGAGAACCAGCATTACTTTTCCCCGCTGGCACCTTTGCTGCGGCAGCAAAAGCTGGACGTTTGTCTTTTTACCACCGGAGGGCGCCGAAAGTGAAAAAAGGCGCTTTTGAGGATAGAGTCCGCAGGAAAGCAGAGAGGGCCAAATTGTCTGGGGCATTTGAAAGGGTTCCAGGAGGCAGTGAGAACCAGCATTACTTTTCCCCGCTGGCACCTTTGCTGTGGCAGCAAAAGCTGGACGTTTGTCTTTTTTGCTCCGGAGGCTGCCGAAAGCGAAAACAGGTGCTTTTGAGGATGGAGTCCGCAGGAAAGCAGAGAGGGCCAAATTGTCTGGGGCATTTGAAAGGGTTCCAGGAGGCAGTGAGAACCAGCATTACTTTTCCCCGCTGGCACCTTTGCTGTGGCAGCAAAAGCTGGACGTTTGTCTTTTTTGCAATGGAGGTTGCCGAAAGCGAAAACAGGTGCTTTTGAGGATGGAGTCCGCAGGAAAGCAGAGAGGGCCAAATTGTCTGTGGCATTTGAAAGGGTTCCAGGAGGCAGTGAGAACCAGCATTACTTTTCCCCGCTGGCACCTTTGCTGTGGCAGCAAAAGCTGGACGTTTGTCTTTTTTGCTCCGGACGCTGCCGAAAGCGAAAACAGATGCTTTTGAGGATGGAGTCCGCAGGAAAGCAGAGAGGGCCAAATTGTCTGTGGCATTTGAAAGGGTTCCAGGAGGCAGTGAGAACCAGCATTACTTTTCCCCGCTGGCACCTTTGCTGTGGCAGCAAAAGCTGGACGTTTGTCTTTTTTGCTCCGGAGGCTGCCGAAAGCGAAAATAGGTTCTTTTGAGGATGGAGTCCGCAGGAAAGCAGAGAGGGCCAAATTGTCTGTGGCATTTGAAAGGGTTCCAGGAGGCAGTGAGAACCAGCATTACTTTTCCCCGCTGGCACCTTTGCTGTGGCAGCAAAAGCTGGACGTTTGTCTTTTTTGCTCCGGAGGCTGCCGAAAGCGAAAACAGGTGCTTTTGATGATGGAGTCCGCAGGAAAGCAGAGAGGGCCAAATTGTCTTTGGCATTTAAAGAGGTTCCAGGAGGCAGTGAGGACCAGCATTACTTTTCCCCGCTGGCACCTTTGCTGCGGCAGCAAAAGCTGGACGTTTGTCTTTTTACCACAGGAGGGCGCCGAAAGTGAAAAAAGGCGCTTTTGAGGATAGAGTCCGCAGGAAAGCAGAGAGGGCCAAATTGTCTGTGGCATTTGAAAGGGTTCCAGGAGGCAGTGAGAACCAGCATTACTTTTCCCCGCTAGCACCTTTGCTGTGGCAGCAAAAGCTGGACGTTTGTCTTTTTTGCTCCGGAGGTTGCCGAAAGCGAAAACAGGTGCTTTTGAGGATGGAGTCCGCAGGAAAGCAGAGAGGGCCAAATTGTCTGTGGCATTTGAAGAGGTTCCAGGAGGCAGTGAGAACCAGCATTACTTTTCCCCGCTGGTACCTTTGCTGTGGCAGCAAAAGCTGGACGTTTGTCTTTTTTGCTCCGGAGGTTGCCGAAAGCAAAAATAGGTTCTTTTGAGGATGGAGTCCGCAGGAAAGCAGAGAGGGCCAAATTGTCTGTGGCATTTGAAAGGGTTCCAGGAGGCAGTGAGAACCAGCATTACTTTTCCCCGCTGGCACCTTTGCTGTGGCAGCAAAAGCTGGACGTTTGTCTTTTTTGCTCCGGAGGCTGCCGAAAGCGAAAACAGGTGCTTTTGATGATGGAGTCCGCAGGAAAGCAGAGAGGGCCAAATTGTCTTTGGCATTTAAAGAGGTTCCAGGAGGCAGTGAGGACCAGCATTACTTTTCCCCGCTGGCACCTTTGCTGCGGCAGCAAAAGCTGGACGTTTGTCTTTTTACCACCGGAGGGCGCCGAAAGTGAAAAAAGGCGCTTTTGAGGATAGAGTCCGCAGGAAAGCAGAGAGGGCCAAATTGTCTGTGGCATTTGAAAGGGTTCCAGGAGGCAGTGAGAACCAGCATTACTTTTCCCCGCTGGCACCTTTGCTGTGGCAGCAAAAGCTGGACGTTTGTCTTTTTTGCTCCGGAGGTTGCCGAAAGCGAAAACAGGTGCTTTTGAGGATGGAGTCCGCAGGAAAGCAGAGAGGGCCAAATTGTCTGTGGCATTTGAAAGGGTTCCAGGAGGCAGTGAGAACCAGCATTACTTTTCCCCGCTGGTACCTTTGCTGTGGCAGCAAAAGCTGGACGTTTGTCTTTTTTGCTCCGGAGGTTGCCGAAAGCAAAAATAGGTTCTTTTGAGGATGGAGTCCGCAGGAAAGCAGAGAGGGCCAAATTGTCTGTGGCATTTGAAAGGGTTCCAGGAGGCAGTGAGAACCAGCATTACTTTTCCCCGCTGGCACCTTTGCTGTGGCAGCAAAAGCTGGACGTTTGTCTTTTTTGCTCCGGAGGTTGCCGAAAGCGAAAATAGGTTCTTTTGAGGATGGAGTCCGCAGGAAAGCAGAGAGGGCCAAATTGTCTGGGGCATTTGAAAGGGTTCCAGGAGGCAGTGAGAACCAGCATTACTTTTCCCCGCTGGCACCTTTGCTGTGGCAGCAAAAGCTGGACGTTTGTCTTTTTTGCAATGGAGGCTGCCGAAAGCGAAAACAGGTGCTTTTGAGGATGGAGTCCGCAGGAAAGCAGAGAGGGCCAAATTGTCTGTGGCATTTGAAAGGGTTCCAGGAGGCAGTGAGAACCAGCATTACTTTTCCCCGCTGGCACCTTTGCTGTGGCAGCAAAAGCTGGACGTTTGTCTTTTTTGCTCCGGAGGCTGCCGAAAGTGAAAACAGGTGCTTTTTAGGATGGAGTCCGCAGGAAAGCAGAGAGGGCCAAATTGTCTGTGGCATTTGAAGAGGTTCCAGGAGGCAGTGAGAACCAGCATTACTTTTCCCCGCTGGTACTTTTGCTGTGGCAGCAAAAGCTGGACGTTTATCTTTTTTGCTCCGGAGGCTGCCGAAAGCGAAAACAGGTGCTTTTGAGGATGGAGTCCGCAAGAAAGCAGAGAGGGCCAAATTGTCTGTGGCATTTGAAAGGGTTCCAGGAGGCAGTGAGAACCAGCATTACTTTTCCCCGCTGGCACCTTTGCTGTGGCAGCAAAAGCTGGACGTTTGTCTTTTTTGCTCCGGAGGCTGCCGAAAGCGAAAATAGGTTCTTTTGAGGATGGAGTCCGCAGGAAAGCAGAGAGGGCCAAATTGTCTGTGGCATTTGAAAGGGTTCCAGGAGGCAGTGAGAACCAGCATTACTTTTCCCCGCTGGCACCTTTGCTGTGGCAGCAAAAGCTGGACGTTTGTCTTTTTTGCTCCGGAGGCTGCCGAAAGCGAAAACAGGTGCTTTTGATGATGGAGTCCGCAGGAAAGCAGAGAGGGCCAAATTGTCTGTGGCATTTGAAGAGGTTCCAGGAGGCAGTGAGGACCAGCATTACTTTTCCCCGCTGGCACCTTTGCTGCGGCAGCAAAAGCTGGACGTTTGTCTTTTTACCACCGGAGGGCGCCGAAAGTGAAAAAAGGCGCTTTTGAGGATAGAGTCCGCAGGAAAGCAGAGAGGGCCAAATTGTCTGTGGCATTTGAAGAGGTTCCAGGAGGCAGTGAGAACCAGCATTACTTTTCCCCGCTGGTACCTTTGCTGTGGCAGCAAAAGCTGGACGTTTGTCTTTTTTGCTCCGGAGGTTGCCGAAAGCAAAAATATGTTCTTTTGAGGATGGAGTCCGCAGGAAAGCAGAGAGGGCCAAATTGTCTGTGGCATTTGAAAGGGTTCCAGGAGGCAGTGAGAACCAGCATTACTTTTCCCCGCTGGCACCTTTGCTGTGGCAGCAAAAGCTGGACGTTTGTCTTTTTTGCTCCGGAGGCTGCCGAAAGCGAAAACAGGTGCTTTTGATGATGGAGTCCGCAGGAAAGCAGAGAGGGCCAAATTGTCTTTGGCATTTAAAGAGGTTCCAGGAGGCAGTGAGGACCAGCATTACTTTTCCCCGCTGGCACCTTTGCTGTGGCAGCAAAAGCTAGACGTTTGTCTTTTTTGCTCCGGAGGGCGCCGAAAGTGAAAAAAGGCGCTTTTGAGGATAGAGTCCGCAGGAAAGCAGAGAGGGCCAAATTGTCTGGGGCATTTGAAAGGGTTCCAGGAGGCAGTGAGAACCAGCATTACTTTTCCCCGCTGGCACCTTTGCTGTGGCAGCAAAATCTGGACGTTTGTCTTTTTTGCTCCGGAGGCTGCGGAAAGCGAAAACAGCTGCTTTTGAGGATGGAGTCCGCAGCAAAGCAGAGAGGGCCAAATTGTCTGTGACATTTGAAAGGGTTCCAGGAGGCAGTGAGAACCAGCATTACTTTTCCCCGCTGGCACCTTTGTTGTGGCAGCAAAAGCTGGACGTTTGTCTTTTTTGCTCCGGAGGCTGCCGAAAGCGAAAACAGGTTCTTTTGAGGATGGAGTCCGCAGGAAAGCAGAGAGGGCCAAATTGTCTGTGGCATTTGAAAGGGTTCCAGGAGGCAGTGAGAACCAGCATTACTTTTCCCCGCTGGCACCTTTGCTGTGGCAGCAAAAGCTGGACGTTTGTCTTTTTTGCTCCGGAGGTTGCCGAAAGCGAAAATAGGTTCTTTTGAGGATGGAGTCCGCAGGAAAGCAGAGAGGGCCAAATTGTCTGGGGCATTTGAAAGGGTTCCAGGAGGCAGTGAGAACCAGCATTACTTTTCCCCGCTGGCACCTTTGCTGTGGCAGCAAAAGCTGGACGTTTGTCTTTTTTGCTCCGGAGGCTGCCGAAAGCGAAAACAGGTGCTTTTGATGATGGAGTCCGCAGGAAAGCAGAGAGGGCCAAATTGTCTTTGGCATTTAAAGAGGTTCCAGGAGGCAGTGAGGACCAGCATTACTTTTCCCCGCTGGCACCTTTGCTGCGGCAGCAAAAGCTGGACGTTTGTCTTTTTACCACCGGAGGGCGCCGAAAGTGAAAAAAGGCGCTTTTGAGGATAGAGTCCGCAGGAAAGCAGAGAGGGCCAAATTGTCTGTGGCATTTGAAAGGGTTCCAGGAGGCAGTGAGAACCAGCATTACTTTTCCCCGCTGGCACCTTTGCTGTGGCAGCAAAACCTGGACGTTTGTCTTTTTTGCTCCGGAGGCTGCCGAAAGCGAAAACAGGTGCTTTTGAGGATGGAGTCCGCAGGAAAGCAGAGAGAGCCAAATTGTCTGTGGCATTTGAAAGGGTTCCAGGAGGCAGTGAGAACCAGCATTACTTTTCCCCGCTGGCACCTTTGCTGTGGCAGCAAAAGCTGGACGTTTGTCTTTTTTGCTCCGGAGGCTGCCGAAAGCGAAAACAGGTGCTTTTGATGATGGAGTCCGCAGGAAAGCAGAGAGGGCCAAATTGTCTGTGGCATTTGAAAGGGTTCCAGGAGGCAGTGAGAACCAGCATTACTTTTCCCCGCTGGCACCTTTGCTGTGGCAGCAAAAGCTGGACGTTTGTCTTTTTTGCTCCGGACGCTGCCGAAAGCGAAAACAGGTGCTTTTGATGATGGAGTCCGCAGGAAAGCAGAGAGGGCCAAATTGTCTTTGGCATTTAAAGAGGTTCCAGGAGGCAGTGAGGACCAGCATTACTTTTCCCCGCTGGCACCTTTGCTGCGGCAGCAAAAGCTGGACGTTTGTCTTTTTACCACCCGAGGGCGCCGAAAGTGAAAAAAGGCGCTTTTGAGGATAGAGTCCGCAGGAAAGCAGAGAGGGCCAAATTGTCTGTGGCATTTGAAAGGGTTCCAGGAGGCAGTGAGAACCAGCATTACTTTTCCCCGCTGGCACCTTTGCTGTGGCAGCAAAAGCTGGACGTTTGTCTTTTTTGCTCCGGAGGTTGCTGAAAGCGAAAACAGGTGCTTTTGAGGATGGAGTCCGCAGGAAAGCAGAGAGGGCCAAATTGTCTGTGGCATTTGAAGAGGTTCCAGGAGGCAGTGAGAACCAGCATTACTTTTCCCCGCTGGTACCTTTGCTGTGGCAGCAAAAGCTGGACGTTTGTCTTTTTTGCTCCGGAGGTTGCCGAAAGCAAAAATAGGTTCTTTTGAGGATGGAGTCCGCAGGAAAGCAGAGAGGGCCAAATTGTCTGTGGCATTTGAAAGGGTTCCAGGAGGCAGTGAGAACCAGCATTACTTTTCCCCGCTGGCACCTTTGCTGTGGCAGCAAAAGCTGGACGTTTGTCTTTTTTGCTCCGGAGGCTGCCGAAAGCGAAAATAGGTTCTTTTGAGGATGGAGTCCGCAGGAAAGCAGAGAGGGCCAAATTGTCTGTGGCATTTGAAAGGGTTCCAGGAGGCAGTGAGAACCAGCATTACTTTTCCCCGCTGGCACCTTTGCTGTGGCAGCAAAAGCTGGACGTTTGTCTTTTTTCCTCCTGAGACTGCCGAAAGCGAAAACAGGTGCTTTTGAGGATGGAGTCCGCAGGAAAGCAGAGAGGGCCAAATTGTCTGTGGCATTTGAAAGGGTTCCAGGAGGCAGTGAGGACCAGCATTACTTTTCCCCGCTGGCACCTTTGCTGCGGCAGCAAAAGCTGGACGTTTGTCTTTTTACCACCCGAGGGCGCCGAAAGTGAAAAAAGGCGCTTTTGAGGATAGAGTCCGCAGGAAAGCAGAGAGGGCCAAATTGTCTGGGGCATTTGAAAGGGTTCCAGGAGGCAGTGAGAACCAGCATTACTTTTCCCCGCTAGCACCTTTGCTGTGGCAGCAAAAGCTGGACGTTTGTCTTTTTTGCTCCGGAGGTTGCTGAAAGCGAAAACAGGTGCTTTTGAGGATGGAGTCCGCAGGAAAGCAGAGAGGGCCAAATTGTCTGTGGCATTTGAAGAGGTTCCAGGAGGCAGTGAGAACCAGCATTACTTTTCCCCGCTGGTACCTTTGCTGTGGCAGCAAAAGCTGGACGTTTGTCTTTTTTGCTCCGGAGGTTGCCGAAAGCAAAAATAGGTTCTTTTGAGGATGGAGTCCGCAGGAAAGCAGAGAGGGCCAAATTGTCTGTGGCATTTGAAAGGGTTCCAGGAGGCAGTGAGAACCAGCATTACTTTTCCCCGCTGGCACCTTTGCTGTGGCAGCAAAAGCTGGACGTTTGTCTTTTTTGCTCCGGAGGCTGCCGAAAGCGAAAATAGGTTCTTTTGAGGATGGAGTCCGCAGGAAAGCAGAGAGGGCCAAATTGTCTGTGGCATTTGAAAGGGTTCCAGGAGGCAGTGAGAACCAGCATTACTTTTCCCCGCTGGCACCTTTGCTGTGGCAGCAAAAGCTGGACGTTTGTCTTTTTTGCTCCGGAGGCTGCCGAAAGCGAAAACAGGTGCTTTTGATGATGGAGTCCGCAGGAAAGCAGAGAGGGCCAAATTGTCTTTGGCATTTAAAGAGGTTCCAGGAGGCAGTGAGGACCAGCATTACTTTTCCCCGCTGGCACCTTTGCTGCGGCAGCAAAAGCTGGACGTTTGTCTTTTTACCACCGGAGGGCGCCGAAAGTGAAAAAAGGCGCTTTTGAGGATAGAGTCCGCAGGAAAGCAGAGAGGGCCAAATTGTCTGGGGCATTTGAAAGGGTTCCAGGAGGCAGTGAGAACCAGCATTACTTTTCCCCGCTGGCACCTTTGCTGTGGCAGCAAAATCTGGACGTTTGTCTTTTTTGCTCCGGAGGCTGCGGAAAGCGAAAACAGCTGCTTTTGAGGATGGAGTCCGCAGGAAAGCAGAGAGGGCCAAATTGTCTGTGACATTTGAAAGGGTTCCAGGAGGCAGTGAGAACCAGCATTACTTTTCCCCGCTGGCACCTTTGTTGTGGCAGCAAAAGCTGGACGTTTGTCTTTTTACCACCGGAGGGCGCCGAAAGTGAGAAAAGGCGCTTTTGAAGATAGAGTCCGCAGGAAAGCAGAGAGGGCCAAATTGTCTGGGGCATTTGAAAGGGTTCCAGGAGGCAGTGAGAACCAGCATTACTTTTCCCCGCTGGCACCTTTGCTGTGGCAGCAAAAGCTGGACGTTTGTCTTTTTTGCTCCGGAGGCTGCCGAAAGCGAAAACAGGTGCTTTTGATGATGGAGTCCGCAGGAAAGCAGAGAGGGCCAAATTGTCTTTGGCATTTAAAGAGGTTCCAGGAGGCAGTGAGGACCAGCATTACTTTTCCCCGCTGGCACCTTTGCTGCGGCAGCAAAAGCTGGACGTTTGTCTTTTTACCACCGGAGTGCGCCGAAAGTGAAAAAAGGCGCTTTTGAGGATAGAGTCCGCAGGAAAGCAGAGAGGGCCAAATTGTCTGTGGCATTTGAAAGGGTTCCAGGAGGCAGTGAGAACCAGCATTACTTTTCCCCGCTGGCACCTTTGCTGTGGCAGCAAAAGCTGGACGTTTGTCTTTTTTGCTCCGGAGGCTGCCGAAAGCGAAAACAGCTGCTTTTGATGATGGAGTCCGCAGGAAAGCAGAGAGGGCCAAATTGTCTTTGGCATTTAAAGAGGTTCCAGGAGGCAGTGAGGACCAGCATTACTTTTCCCCGCTGGCACCTTTGCTGTGGCAGCAAAAGCTGGACGTTTGTCTTTTTACCACCGGAGGGCGCCGAAAGT
The DNA here is from genome assembly GCF_965231255.1 of Vanellus vanellus. Classification (NCBI taxonomy): domain Eukaryota; kingdom Metazoa; phylum Chordata; class Aves; order Charadriiformes; family Charadriidae; genus Vanellus; species Vanellus vanellus. The sequence goes on along the minus strand of NW_028126912.1, from coordinate 4,216 downwards.
GAAAAAAGGCGCTTTTGAGGATACAGTCCGCAGGAAAGCAGAGAGGGCCAAATTGTCTGGGGCATTTGAAAGGGTTCCAGGAGGCAGTGAGAACCAGCATTACTTTTCCCCACTGGCACCTTTGCTGTGGCAGCAAAAGCTGGACGTTTGTCTTTTTTGCTCCGGAGGCTGCCGAAAGCGAAAACAGGTGCTTTTGAGGATGGAGTCCGCAGGAAAGCAGAGAGGGCCAAATTGTCTGTGGCATTTGAAAGGGTTCCAGGAGGCAGTGAGAACCAGCATTACTTTTCCCCGCTGGCACCTTTGCTGTGGCAGCAAAAGCTGGACGTTTGTCTTTTTTGCAATGGAGGCTGCCGAAAGCGAAAACAGGTGCTTTTGAGGATGGAGTCCGCAGGAAAGCAGAGAGGGCCAAATTGTCTGTGGCATTTGAAAGGGTTCCAGGAGGCAGTGAGAACCAGCATTACTTTTCCCCGCTGGCACCTTTGCTGTGGCAGCAAAAGCTGGACGTTTGTCTTTTTTGCTCCGGAGGCTGCCGAAAGTGAAAACAGGTGCTTTTTAGGATGGAGTCCGCAGGAAAGCAGAGAGGGCCAAATTGTCTGTGGCATTTGAAAGGGTTCCAGGAGGCAGTGAGAACCAGCATTACTTTTCCCCGCTGGCACCTTTGTTTTGGCAGCAAAAGCTGGACGTTTGTCTTTTTTGCTCCAGAGGTTGCCAAAAGCGAAAACAGGTGCTTTTGAGGATGGAGTCCGCAGGAAAGCAGAGAGGGCCAAATTGTCTGTGGCATTTGAAAGGGTTCCAGGAGGCAGTGAGAACCAGCATTACTTTTCCCCGTTGGCACCTTTGCTGTGGCAGCAAAAGCTGGACGTTTGTCTTTTTTGCTCCGGAGGCTGCCGAAAGCGAAAATAGGTTCTTTTGAGGATGGAGTCCGCAGGAAAGCAGAGAGGGCCAAATTGTCTGTGGCATTTGAAAGGGTTCCAGGAGGCAGTGAGAACCAGCATTACTTTTCCCCGCTGGCACCTTTGCTGTGGCAGGAAAAGCTGGACGTTTGTCTTTTTTGCTCCGGAGGCTGCCGAAAGCGAAAACAGCTGCTTTTGAGGATGGAGTCCGCAGGAAAGCAGAGAGAGCCAAATTGTCTGGGGCATTTGAAGGAGTTCCAGGAGGCAGTGAGAACCAGCATTACTTTTCCCCGCTGGCACCTTTGCTGTGGCAGCAAAAGCTGGACGTTTGTCTTTTTTGCTCCGGAGGCTGCCGAAAGCGAAAACAGGTGCTTTTGAGGATGGAGTCCACAGGAAAGCAGAGAGGGCCAAATTGTCTGTGGCATTTGAAAGGGTTCCAGGAGGCAGTGAGAACCAGCATTACTTTTCCCCGCTGGCACCTTTGCTGTGGCAGCAAAAGCTGGACGTTTGTCTTTTTTGCTCCGGAGGCTGCCGAAAGCGAAAACAGCTGCTTTTGAGGATGGAGTCCGCAGGAAAGCAGAGAGGGCCAAATTGTCTGGGGCATTTGAAAGGGTTCCAGGAGGCAGTGAGAACCAGCATTACTTTTCCCCGCTGGCACCTTTGCTGTGGCAGCAAAAGCTGGACGTTTGTCTTTTTTGCTCCGGAGGCTGCCGAAAGCGAAAACAGCTGCTTTTGAGGATGGAGTCCGCAGGAAAGCAGAGAGGGCCAAATTGTCTGTGGCATTTGAAAGGGTTCCAGGAGGCAGTGAGAACCAGCATTACTTTTCCCCGCTGGCACCTTTGCTGTGGCAGCAAAAGCTGGACGTTTGTCTTTTTTGCTCCGGAGGCTGCCGAAAGCGAAAACAGGTGCTTTTGAGGATGGAGTCCGCAGGAAAGCAGAGAGGGCCAAATTGTCTGTGGCATTTGAAAGGGTTCCAGGAGGCAGTGAGAACCAGCATTACTTTTCCCCGCTGGCACCTTTGCTGCGGCAGCAAAAGCTGGACGTTTGTCTTTTTACCACCGGAGGGCGCCGAAAGTGAGAAAAGGCGCTTTTGAAGATAGAGTCCGCAGGAAAGCAGAGAGGGCCAAATTGTCTGGGGCATTTGAAAGGGTTCCAGGAGGCAGTGAGAACCAGCATTACTTTTCCCCGCTGGCACCTTTGCTGTGGCAGCAAAAGCTGGACGTTTGTCTTTTTTGCTCCGGAGGCTGCCGAAAGCGAAAACAGGTGCTTTTGAGGATGGAGTCCGCAGGAAAGCAGAGAGGGCCAAATTGTCTGTGGCATTTGAAAGGGTTCCAGGAGGCAGTGAGAACCAGCATTACTTTTCCCCGCTGGCACCTTTGCTGTGGCAGCAAAAGCTGGACGTTTGTCTTTTTTGCAATGGAGGCTGCCGAAAGCGAAAACAGGTGCTTTTGAGGATGGAGTCCGCAGGAAAGCAGAGAGGGCCAAATTGTCTGTGGCATTTGAAAGGGTTCCAGGAGGCAGTGAGAACCAGCATTACTTTTCCCCGCTGGCACCTTTGCTGTGGCAGCAAAAGCTGGACGTTTGTCTTTTTTGCTCCGGAGGCTGCCGAAAGTGAAAACAGGTGCTTTTTAGGATGGAGTCCGCAGGAAAGCAGAGAGGGCCAAATTGTCTGTGGCATTTGAAGAGGTTCCAGGAGGCAGTGAGAACCAGCATTACTTTTCCCCGCTGGTACCTTTGCTGTGGCAGCAAAAGCTGGACGTTTGTCTTTTTTGCTCCGGAGGCTGCCGAAAGCGAAAACAGCTGCTTTTGAGGATGGAGTCCGCAGGAAAGCAGAGAGGGCCAAATTGTCTGTGGCATTTGAAAGGGTTCCAGGAGGCAGTGAGAACCAGCATTACTTTTCCCCGCTGGCACCTTTGCTGTGGCAGCAAAAGCTGGACGTTTGTCTTTTTTGCTCCGGAGGCTGCCGAAAGCGAAAACAGGTGCTTTTGAGGATGGAGTCCGCAGGAAAGCAGAGAGGGCCAAATTGTCTGGGGCATTTGAAAGGGTTCCAGGAGGCAGTGAGAACCAGCATTACTTTTCCCCGCTGGCACCTTTGCTGCGGCAGCAAAAGCTGGACGTTTGTCTTTTTACCACCGGAGGGCGCCGAAAGTGAAAAAAAGGCGCTTTTGAAGATAGAGTCCGCAGGAAAGCAGAGAGGGCCAAATTGTCTGGGGCATTTGAAAGGGTTCCAGGAGGCAGTGAGAACCAGCATTACTTTTCCCCGCTGGCACCTTTGCTGTGGCAGCAAAAGCTGGACGTTTGTCTTTTTTGCTCCGGAGGCTGCCGAAAGCGAAAACAGGTGCTTTTGAGGATGGAGTCCGCAGGAAAGCAGAGAGGGCCAAATTGTCTGTGGCATTTGAAGAGGTTCCAGGAGGCAGTGAGAACCAGCATTACTTTTCCCCGCTGGCACCTTTGCTGTGGCAGCAAAAGCTGGACGTTTGTCTTTTTTGCAATGGAGGCTGCCGAAAGCGAAAACAGGTGCTTTTGAGGATGGAGTCCGCAGGAAAGCAGAGAGGGCCAAATTGTCTGTGGCATTTGAAAGGGTTCCAGGAGGCAGTGAGAACCAGCATTACTTTTCCCCGCTGGCACCTTTGCTGTGGCAGCAAAAGCTGGACGTTTGTCTTTTTTGCTCCGGAGGCTGCCGAAAGTGAAAACAGGTGCTTTTTAGGATGGAGTCCGCAGGAAAGCAGAGAGGGCCAAATTGTCTGTGGCATTTGAAGAGGTTCCAGGAGGCAGTGAGAACCAGCATTACTTTTCCCCGCTGGTACCTTTGCTGTGGCAGCAAAAGCTGGACGTTTGTCTTTTTTGCTCCGGAGGCTGCCGAAAGCGAAAACAGCTGCTTTTGAGGATGGAGTCCGCAGGAAAGCAGAGAGGGCCAAATTGTCTGTGGCATTTGAAAGGGTTCCAGGAGGCAGTGAGAACCAGCATTACTTTTCCCCGCTGGCACCTTTGTTGTGGCAGCAAAAGCTGGACGTTTGTCTTTTTTGCTCCGGAGGCTGCCGAAAGTGAAAACAGGTGCTTTTGAGGATGGAGTCCGCAGGAAAGCAGAGAGGGCCAAATTGTCTGTGGCATTTGAAAGGGTTCCAGGAGGCAGTGAGAACCAGCATTACTTTTCCCCGCTGGCACCTTTGCTGTGGCAGCAAAAGCTGGACGTTTGTCTTTTTTGCTCCGGAGGCTGCCGAAAGCGAAAATAGGTTCTTTTGAGGATGGAGTCCGCAGGAAAGCAGAGAGGGCCAAATTGTCTGTGGCATTTGAAAGGGTTCCAGGAGGCAGTGAGAACCAGC
>NW_028126913.1:0-151224 GCF_965231255.1 Vanellus vanellus | reverse complement strand
AGTCCGCAGGAAAGCAGAGAGGGCCAAATTGTCTGGGGCATTTGAAGAGGTTCCAGGAGGCAGTGAGAACCAGCATTACTTTTCCCCGCTGGCACCTTTGCTGTGGCAGCAAAAGCTGGACATTTGTCTTTTTTGCTCCGGAGGCTGCCGAAAGCGAAAACAGGTGCTTTTGAGGACGGAGTCCGCAGGAAAGCAGAGAGGGCCAAATTGTCTGTGGCATTTGAAGGGTTCCAGGAGGCAGTGAGAACCAGCATTACTTTTCCCCGCTGGCACCTTTGCTGTGGCAGCAAAAGCTGGACGTTTGTCTTTTTTGCTCCGGAGGTTGCCGAAAGTGAAAACACGTGCTTTTGAGGATGGAGTCCGCAGGAAAGCAGAGAGGGCCAAATTGTCTGGGGCATTTGAAGAGGTTCCAGGAGGCAGTGAGAACCAGCATTACTTTTCCCCGCTGGCACCTTTGCTGTGGCAGCAAAAGCTGGACATTTGTCTTTTTTGCTCCGGAGGCTGCCGAAAGCGAAAATAGGTGCTTTTGAGGATGGAGTCCGCAGGAAAGCAGAGAGGGCCAAATTGTCTGGGGCATTTGAAGAGGTTCCAGGAGGCAGTGAGAACCAGCATTACTTTTCCCCGCTGGCACCTTTGCTGTGGCAGCAAAAGCTGGACGTTTGTCTTTTTTGCTCCGGAGGCTGCCGAAAGTGAAAACAGGTGCTTTTGAGGATGGAGTCCGCAGGAAAGCAGAGAGGGCCAAATTGTCTGTGGCATTTGAAAGGGTTCCAGGAGGCAGTGAGAACCAGCATTACTTTTCCCTGCTGGCACCTTTGCTGTGGCAGCAAAAGCTGGACGTTTGTCTTTTTTGCTCCGGAGGCTGCCGAAAGCGAAAATAGGTGCTTTTGAGGATGGAGTCCGCAGGAAAGCAGAGAGGGCCAAATTGTCTGTGGCATTTGAAAGAGTTCCAGGAGGCAGTGAGAACCAGCATCACTTTTCCCCGCTGGCACCTTTGCTGTGGCAGCAAAAGCTGGACGTTTGTCTTTTTACCACCGGAGGGGGCCGAAAGTGAAAAAAGGCGCTTTTGAGGATAGAGTCCGCAGGAAAGCAGAGAGGGCTTAATTGTCTGGGGCATTTGAAAGGGTTCCAGGAGGCAGTGAGAACCAGCATTACTTTTCCCCGCTGGCACCTTTGCTGTGGCAGCAAAAGCTGGACGTTTGTCTTTTTTGCTCCGGAGGCTGCCGAAAGCGAAAACAGGTGCTTTTGAGGATGGAGTCCGCAGGAAAGCAGAGAGGGCCAAATTGTCTGGGGCATTTGAAAGGGTTCGAGGAGGCAGTGAGAACCAGCATTACTTTTCCCCGCTGGCACCTTTGCTGTGGCAGCAAAAGCTGGACGTTTGTCTTTTTTGCTCCGGAGGCTGCCGAAAGCGAAAACAGGTGCTTTTGAGGATGGAGTCCGCAGGAAAGCAGAGAGGGCCAAATTGTCTGGGGCATTTGAAGAGGTTCCAGGAGGCAGTGAGAACCAGCATTACTTTTCCCCGCTGGCACCTTTGCTGTGGCAGCAAAAGCTGGGACATTTGTCTTTTTTGCTCCGGAGGCTGCCGAAAGCGAAAACAGGTGCTTTTGAGGATGGAGTCCGCAGGAAAGCAGAGAGGGCCAAATTGTCTGTGGCATTTGAAGAGGTTCCAGGAGGCAGTGAGAACCAGCATTACTTTTCCCCGCTGGCACCTTTGCTGTGGCAGCAAAAGCTGGACATTTGTCTTTTTGCTCCGGAGGCTGCCGAAAGGCGAAAACAGGTGCTTTTGAGGATGGAGTCCGCAGGAAAGCAGAGAGGGCCAAATTGTCTGTGGCATTTTGAAAGGGGTTCCAGGAGGCAGTGAGAACCAGCATTACTTTTCCCGCTGGCACCTTTGCTGTGGCAGCAAAGCTGGACGTTTGTCTTTTTTGCTCCGGAGGTTGCCGAAAAAGAAAACACGTGCTTTTGAGGATGGAGTCCGCAGGAAAGCAGAGAGGGCCAAATTGTCTGGGGCATTTGAAGAGGTTCCAGGAGGCAGTGAGAACCAGCATTACTTTTCCCCGTGGGCACCTTTGCTGTGGCAGCAAAAGCTGGACATTTGTCTTTTTTGCTCCGGAGGCTGCCGAAAGCGAAAACAGGTGCTTTTGAGGATGGAGTCCGCAGGAAAGCAGAGAGGGCCAAATTGTCTGTGGCGGTTCCAGGAGGCAGTGAGAACCAGCATTACTTTTTCCCCGCTGGCAACCTTTGCTGTGGCAGCAAAGCTGGACGTTTGTCTTTTTTGCTCCGGAGGTTGCCGAAAGCGAAAACACGTGCTTTTGAGGATGGAGTCCGCAGGAAAGCAGAGAGGGCCAAATTGTCTGGGGCATTTGAAGAGGTTCCAGGAGGCAGTGAGAACCAGCATTACTTTTCCCCGCTGGCACCTTTGCTGTGGCAGCAAAAGCTGGACATTTGTCTTTTTTGCTCCGGAGGCTGCCGAAAGCGAAAACAGGTGCTTTTGAGGATGGAGTCCGCAGGAAAGCAGAGAGGGCCAAATTGTCTGTGGCATTTGAAAGGGTTCCAGGAGGCAGTGAGAACCAGCATTACTTTTCCCCGCTGGCACCTTTGCTGTGGCAGCAAAGCTGGACGTTTGTCTTTTTTGCTCCGGAGGTTGCCGAAAGCGAAAACACGTGCTTTTGAGGATGGAGTCCGCAGGAAAGCAGAGAGGGCCAAATTGTCTGGGGCATTTGAAGAGGTTCCAGGAGGCAGTGAGAACCAGCATTACTTTTCCCCGCTGGCACCTTTGCTGTGGCAGCAAAAGCTGGACATTTGTCTTTTTTGCTCCGGAGGCTGCCGAAAGCGAAAACAGGTGCTTTTGAGGATGGAGTCGCAGGAAAGCAGAGAGGGCCAAATTGTCTGTGGCATTTGAAAGGGTTCCAGGAGGCAGTGAGAACCAGCATTACTTTTCCCCGCTGGCACCTTTGCTGTGGCAGCAAAAGCTGGACATTTGTCTTTTTGCTCCGGAGGCTGCCGAAAGAGAAAACAGGTGCTTTTGAGGATGGAGTCCGCAGGAAAGCAGAGAGGGCCAAATTGTCTGTGGCATTTGAAAGGGTTCCAGGAGGCAGTGAGAACCAGCATTACTTTTCCCCGCTGGCACCTTTGCTGTGGCAGCAAAAGCTGGACGTTTGTCTTTTTTTGCTCCGGAGGTTGCCGAAAGCGAAAACAGGTGCTTTTGAGGATGGAGTCCGCAGGAAAGCAGAGAGGGCCAAATTGTCTGGGGCATTTGAAAGGGTTCGAGGAGGCAGTGAGAACCAGCATTACTTTTCCCCGCTGGCACCTTTTGCTGTGGCAGCAAAAGCTGGACGTTTGTCTTTTTTGCTCCGGAGGCTGCCGAAAGCGGAAAACAGGTGCTTTTGAGGATGGAGTCCGCAGGAAAGCAGAGAGGGCCAAATTGTCTGTGGCATTTGAAGAGGTTCCAGGAGGCAGTGAGAACCAGCATTACTTTTCCCCGCTGGCACCTTTGCTGTGGCAGCAAAAGCTGGACATTTGTCTTTTTTGCTCCGGAGGCTGCCGAAAGCGAAAACAGGTGCTTTTGAGGATGGAGTCCGCAGGAAAGCAGAGAGGGCCAAATTGTCTGGGGCATTTGAAGAGGTTCCAGGAGGCAGTGAGAACCAGCATTACTTTTCCCCGCTGGCACCTTTGCTGTGGCAGCAAAAGCTGGACGTTTGTCTTTTTGCTCCGGAGGCTGCCGAAAGCGAAAACAGGTGCTTTTGAGGATGGAGTCCCGCAGGAAAGCAGAGAGGGCCAAATTGTCTGGGGCATTTGAAGAGGTTCCAGGAGGCAGTGAGAACCAGCATTACTTTCCCCGCTGGCACCTTTGCTGTGGCAGCAAAAGCTGGACATTTGTCTTTTTTGCTCCGGAGGCTGCCGAAAGCGAAAACAGGTGCTTTTGAGGATGGAGTCCGCAGGAAAGCAGAGAGGGCCAAATTGTCTGGGGCATTTGAAGAGGTTCCAGGAGGCAGTGAGAACCAGCATTACTTTTCCCCGCTGGCACCTTTGCTGTGGCAGCAAAAGCTGGACGTTTGTCTTTTTTGCTCCGGAGGCTGCCGAAAGTGAAAACAGGTGCTTTTGAGGATGGAGTCCGCAGGAAAGCAGAGAGGGCCAAATTGTCTGTGGCATTTGAAAGGGTTCGAGGAGGCAGTGAGAACCATCATTACTTTTCCCTGCTGGCACCTTTGCTGTGGCAGCAAAAGCTGGACGTTTGTCTTTTTTGCTCCGGAGGCTGCCGAAAGCGAAAATAGGTGCTTTTGAGGATGGAGTCCGCAGGAAAGCAGAGAGGGCCAAATTGTCTGGGGCATTTGAAGAGGTTCCAGGAGGCAGTGAGAACCAGCATTACTTTTCCCCGCTGGCACCTTTGCTGTGGCAGCAAAAGCTGGACGTTTGTCTTTTTTGCTCCGGAGGCTGCCGAAAGCGAAAACAGGTGCTTTTGAGGATGGAGTCCGCAGGAAAGCAGAGAGGGCCAAATTGTCTGTGGCATTTGAAGAGGTTCCAGGAGGCAGTGAGAACCAGCATTACTTTTCCCCGCTGGCACCTTTGCTGTGGCAGCAAAAGCTGGACGTTTGTCTTTTTTGCTCCGGAGGCTGCCGAAAGCGAAAACAGGTGCTTTTGAGGATGGAGTCCGCAGGAAAGCAGAGAGGGCCAAATTGTCTGTGGCATTTGAAGAGGTTCCAGGAGGCAGTGAGAACCAGCATTACTTTTCCCCGCTGGCACCTTTGCTGTGGCAGCAAAAGCTGGACGTTTGTCTTTTTTGCTCCGGAGGCTGCCGAAAGAGAAAACAGGTGCTTTTGAGGATGGAGTCCGCAGGAAAGCAGAGAGGGCCAAATTGTCTGGGGCATTTGAAGAGGTTCCAGGAGGCAGTGAGAACCAGCATTACTTTTCCCCGCTGGCACCTTTGCTGTGGCAGCAAAAGCTGGACATTTGTCTTTTTTGCTCCGGAGGCTGCCGAAAGCGAAAACAGGTGCTTTTGAGGATGGAGTCCGCAGGAAAGCAGAGAGGGCCAAATTGTCTGGGGCATTTGAAGAGGTTCCAGGAGGCAGTGAGAACCAGCATTACTTTTCCCCGCTGGCACCTTTGCTGTGGCAGCAAAAGCTGGACGTTTGTCTTTTTTGCTCCGGAGGCTGCCGAAAGTGAAAACAGGTGCTTTTGAGGATGGAGTCCGCAGGAAAGCAGAGAGGGCCAAATTGTCTGTGGCATTTGAAAGGGTTCGAGGAGGCAGTGAGAACCATCATTACTTTTCCCTGCTGGCACCTTTGCTGTGGCAGCAAAAGCTGGACGTTTGTCTTTTTTGCTCCGGAGGCTGCCGAAAGCGAAAATAGGTGCTTTTGAGGATGGAGTCCGCAGGAAAGCAGAGAGGGCCAAATTGTCTGGGGCATTTGAAGAGGTTCCAGGAGGCAGTGAGAACCAGCATTACTTTTCCCCGCTGGCACCTTTGCTGTGGCAGCAAAAGCTGGACGTTTGTCTTTTTTGCTCCGGAGGCTGCCGAAAGCGAAAACAGGTGCTTTTGAGGATGGAGTCCGCAGGAAAGCAGAGAGGGCCAAATTGTCTGTGGCATTTGAAGAGGTTCCAGGAGGCAGTGAGAACCAGCATTACTTTTCCCCGCTGGCACCTTTGCTGTGGCAGCAAAAGCTGGACGTTTGTCTTTTTTGCTCCGGAGGCTGCCGAAAGCGAAAACAGGTGCTTTTGAGGATGGAGTCCGCAGGAAAGCAGAGAGGGCCAAATTGTCTGTGGCATTTGAAGAGGTTCCAGGAGGCAGTGAGAACCAGCATTACTTTTCCCCGCTGGCACCTTTGCTGTGGCAGCAAAAGCTGGACGTTTGTCTTTTTTGCTCCGGAGGCTGCCGAAAGCGAAAACAGGTGCTTTTGAGGATGGAGTCCGCAGGAAAGCAGAGAGGGCCAAATTGTCTGTGGCATTTGAAGAGGTTCCAGGAGGCAGTGAGAACCAGCATTACTTTTCCCCGCTGGTACCTTTGCTGTGGCAGCAAAAGCGTGACGTTTGTCTTTTTTGCTCCGGAGGGCGCCGAAAGCGAAAACAGGTGCTTTTGAGGATGGAGTCCGCAGGAAAGCAGAGAGGGCCAAATTGTCTGGGGCATTTGAAGAGGTTCCAGGAGGCAGTGAGAACCAGCATTACTTTTCCCCGCTGGCACCTTTGCTGTGGCAGCAAAGCTGGACGTTTGTCTTTTTTGCTCCGGAGGTTGCCGAAAGCGAAAACACGTGCTTTTGAGGATGGAGTACGCAGGAAAGCAGAGAGGGCCAAATTGTCTGTGGCATTTGAAGAGGTTCCAGGAGGCAGTGAGAACCAGCATTACTTTTCCCCGCTGGCACCTTTGCTGTGGCAGCAAAAGCTGGACATTTGTCTTTTTTGCTCCGGAGGCTGCCGAAAGCGAAAACAGGTGCTTTTGAGGACGGAGTCCGCAGGAAAGCAGAGAGGGCCAAATTGTCTGTGGCATTTGAAAGGGTTCCAGGAGGCAGTGAGAACCAGCATTACTTTTCCCCGCTGGCACCTTTGCTGTGGCAGCAAAGCTGGACGTTTGTCTTTTTTGCTCCGGAGGTTGCCGAAAGTGAAAACACGTGCTTTTGAGGATGGAGTCCGCAGGAAAGCAGAGAGGGCCAAATTGTCTGGGGCATTTGAAGAGGTTCCAGGAGGCAGTGAGAACCAGCATTACTTTTCCCCGCTGGCACCTTTGCTGTGGCAGCAAAAGCTGGACATTTGTCTTTTTTGCTCCGGAGGCTGCCGAAAGCGAAAACAGGTGCTTTTGAGGATGGAGTCCGCAGGAAAGCAGAGAGGGCCAAATTGTCTGGGGCATTTGAAGAGGTTCCAGGAGGCAGTGAGAACCAGCATTACTTTTCCCCGCTGGCACCTTTGCTGTGGCAGCAAAAGCTGGACGTTTGTCTTTTTTGCTCCGGAGGCTGCCGAAAGTGAAAACAGGTGCTTTTGAGGATGGAGTCCGCAGGAAAGCAGAGAGGGCCAAATTGTCTGTGGCATTTGAAAGGGTTCCAGGAGGCAGTGAGAACCAGCATTACTTTTCCCTGCTGGCACCTTTGCTGTGGCAGCAAAAGCTGGACGTTTGTCTTTTTTGCTCCGGAGGCTGCCGAAAGCGAAAATAGGTGCTTTTGAGGATGGAGTCCGCAGGAAAGCAGAGAGGGCCAAATTGTCTGTGGCATTTGAAAGAGTTCCAGGAGGCAGTGAGAACCAGCATCACTTTTCCCCGCTGGCACCTTTGCTGTGGCAGCAAAAGCTGGACGTTTGTCTTTTTACCACCGGAGGGGGCCGAAAGTGAAAAAAGGCGCTTTTGAGGATAGAGTCCGCAGGAAAGCAGAGAGGGCTTAATTGTCTGGGGCATTTGAAAGGGTTCCAGGAGGCAGTGAGAACCAGCATTACTTTTCCCCGCTGGCACCTTTGCTGTGGCAGCAAAAGCGTGACGTTTGTCTTTTTTGCTCCGGAGGCTGCCGAAAGCGAAAACAGGTGCTTTTGAGGATGGAGTCCGCAGGAAAGCAGAGAGGGCCAAATTGTCTGGGGCATTTGAAAGGGTTCGAGGAGGCAGTGAGAACCAGCATTACTTTTCCCCGCTGGCACCTTTGCTGTGGCAGCAAAAGCTGGACGTTTGTCTTTTTTGCTCCGGAGGCTGCCGAAAGCGAAAACAGGTGCTTTTGAGGATGGAGTCCGCAGGAAAGCAGAGAGGGCCAAATTGTCTGGGGCATTTGAAGAGGTTCCAGGAGGCAGTGAGAACCAGCATTACTTTTCCCCGCTGGCACCTTTGCTGTGGCAGCAAAAGCTGGACATTTGTCTTTTTTGCTCCGGAGGCTGCCGAAAGCGAAAACAGGTGCTTTTGAGGATGGAGTCCGCAGGAAAGCAGAGAGGGCCAAATTGTCTGTGGCATTTGAAGAGGTTCCAGGAGGCAGTGAGAACCAGCATTACTTTTCCCCGCTGGCACCTTTGCTGTGGCAGCAAAAGCTGGACATTTGTCTTTTTTGCTCCGGAGGCTGCCGAAAGCGAAAACAGGTGCTTTTGAGGATGGAGTCCGCAGGAAAGCAGAGAGGGCCAAATTGTCTGTGGCATTTGAAAGGGTTCCAGGAGGCAGTGAGAACCAGCATTACTTTTCCCCGCTGGCACCTTTGCTGTGGCAGCAAAGCTGGACATTTGTCTTTTTTGCTCCGGAGGCTGCCGAAAGCGAAAACAGGTGCTTTTGAGGATGGAGTCCGCAGGAAAGCAGAGAGGGCCAAATTGTCTGTGGCATTTGAAAGGGTTCCAGGAGGCAGTGAGAACCAGCATTACTTTTCCCCGCTGGCACCTTTGCTGTGGCAGCAAAGCTGGACGTTTGTCTTTTTTGCTCCGGAGGTTGCCGAAAGCGAAAACACGTGCTTTTGAGGATGGAGTCCGCAGGAAAGCAGAGAGGGCCAAATTGTCTGGGGCATTTGAAGAGGTTCCAGGAGGCAGTGAGAACCAGCATTACTTTTCCCCGCTGGCACCTTTGCTGTGGCAGCAAAAGCTGGACATTTGTCTTTTTTGCTCCGGAGGCTGCCGAAAGCGAAAACAGGTGCTTTTGAGGATGGAGTCCGCAGGAAAGCAGAGAGGGCCAAATTGTCTGTGGCATTTGAAAGGGTTCCAGGAGGCAGTGAGAACCAGCATTACTTTTCCCCGCTGGCACCTTTGCTGTGGCAGCAAAGCTGGACGTTTGTCTTTTTTGCTCCGGAGGTTGCCGAAAGCGAAAACACGTGCTTTTGAGGATGGAGTCCGCAGGAAAGCAGAGAGGGCCAAATTGTCTGGGGCATTTGAAGAGGTTCCAGGAGGCAGTGAGAACCAGCATTACTTTTCCCCGCTGGCACCTTTGCTGTGGCAGCAAAAGCTGGACATTTGTCTTTTTTGCTCCGGAGGCTGCCGAAAGCGAAAACAGGTGCTTTTGAGGATGGAGTCCGCAGGAAAGCAGAGAGGGCCAAATTGTCTGTGGCATTTGAAAGGGTTCCAGGAGGCAGTGAGAACCAGCATTACTTTTCCCCGCTGGCACCTTTGCTGTGGCAGCAAAAGCTGGACATTTGTCTTTTTTGCTCCGGAGGCTGCCGAAAGAGAAAACAGGTGCTTTTGAGGATGGAGTCCGCAGGAAAGCAGAGAGGGCCAAATTGTCTGTGGCATTTGAAAGGGTTCCAGGAGGCAGTGAGAACCAGCATTACTTTTCCCCGCTGGCACCTTTGCTGTGGCAGCAAAGCTGGACGTTTGTCTTTTTTGCTCCGGAGGTTGCCGAAAGCGAAAACAGGTGCTTTTGAGGATGGAGTCCGCAGGAAAGCAGAGAGGGCCAAATTGTCTGGGGCATTTGAAAGGGTTCGAGGAGGCAGTGAGAACCAGCATTACTTTTCCCCGCTGGCACCTTTGCTGTGGCAGCAAAAGCTGGACGTTTGTCTTTTTTGCTCCGGAGGCTGCCGAAAGCGAAAACAGGTGCTTTTGAGGATGGAGTCCGCAGGAAAGCAGAGAGGGCCAAATTGTCTGGGGCATTTGAAGAGGTTCCAGGAGGCAGTGAGAACCAGCATTACTTTTCCCCGCTGGCACCTTTGCTGTGGCAGCAAAAGCTGGACATTTGTCTTTTTTGCTCCGGAGGCTGCCGAAAGCGAAAACAGGTGCTTTTGAGGATGGAGTCCGCAGGAAAGCAGAGAGGGCCAAATTGTCTGGGGCATTTGAAGAGGTTCCAGGAGGCAGTGAGAACCAGCATTACTTTTCCCCGCTGGCACCTTTGCTGTGGCAGCAAAAGCTGGACGTTTGTCTTTTTTGCTCCGGAGGCTGCCGAAAGCGAAAACAGGTGCTTTTGAGGATGGAGTCCGCAGGAAAGCAGAGAGGGCCAAATTGTCTGGGGCATTTGAAGAGGTTCCAGGAGGCAGTGAGAACCAGCATTACTTTTCCCCGCTGGCACCTTTGCTGTGGCAGCAAAAGCTGGACATTTGTCTTTTTTGCTCCGGAGGCTGCCGAAAGCGAAAACAGGTGCTTTTGAGGATGGAGTCCGCAGGAAAGCAGAGAGGGCCAAATTGTCTGGGGCATTTGAAGAGGTTCCAGGAGGCAGTGAGAACCAGCATTACTTTTCCCCGCTGGCACCTTTGCTGTGGCAGCAAAAGCTGGACGTTTGTCTTTTTTGCTCCGGAGGCTGCCGAAAGTGAAAACAGGTGCTTTTGAGGATGGAGTCCGCAGGAAAGCAGAGAGGGCCAAATTGTCTGTGGCATTTGAAAGGGTTCGAGGAGGCAGTGAGAACCATCATTACTTTTCCCTGCTGGCACCTTTGCTGTGGCAGCAAAAGCTGGACGTTTGTCTTTTTTGCTCCGGAGGCTGCCGAAAGCGAAAATAGGTGCTTTTGAGGATGGAGTCCGCAGGAAAGCAGAGAGGGCCAAATTGTCTGGGGCATTTGAAGAGGTTCCAGGAGGCAGTGAGAACCAGCATTACTTTTCCCCGCTGGCACCTTTGCTGTGGCAGCAAAAGCTGGACGTTTGTCTTTTTTGCTCCGGAGGCTGCCGAAAGCGAAAACAGGTGCTTTTGAGGATGGAGTCCGCAGGAAAGCAGAGAGGGCCAAATTGTCTGTGGCATTTGAAGAGGTTCCAGGAGGCAGTGAGAACCAGCATTACTTTTCCCCGCTGGCACCTTTGCTGTGGCAGCAAAAGCTGGACGTTTGTCTTTTTTGCTCCGGAGGCTGCCGAAAGCGAAAACAGGTGCTTTTGAGGATGGAGTCCGCAGGAAAGCAGAGAGGGCCAAATTGTCTGTGGCATTTGAAGAGGTTCCAGGAGGCAGTGAGAACCAGCATTACTTTTCCCCGCTGGCACCTTTGCTGTGGCAGCAAAAGCTGGACGTTTGTCTTTTTTGCTCCGGAGGCTGCCGAAAGTGAAAACAGGTGCTTTTGAGGATGGAGTCCGCAGGAAAGCAGAGAGGGCCAAATTGTCTGTGGCATTTGAAGAGGTTCCAGGAGGCAGTGAGAACCAGCATTACTTTTCCCCGCTGGTACCTTTGCTGTGGCAGCAAAAGCGTGACGTTTGTCTTTTTTGCTCCGGAGGGCGCCGAAAGCAAAAATAGGTTCTTTTGAAGATGGAGTCCGCAGGAAAGCAGAGAGGGCCAAATTGTCTGTGGCATTTGAAAGGGTTCCAGGAGGCAGTGAGAACCAGCATTACTTTTCCCCGCTGGCACCTTTGCTGTGGCAGCAAAAGCTGGACGTTTGTCTTTTTTGCTCCGGAGGCTGCCGAAAGCGAAAACAGGTGCTTTTGAGGATGGAGTCCGCAGGAAAGCAGAGAGGGCCAAATTGTCTGGGGCATTTGAAAGGGTTCCAGGAGGCAGTGAGAACCAGCATTACTTTTCCCCGCTGGCACCTTTGCTGTGGCAGCAAAAGCTGGACATTTGTCTTTTTTGCTCCGGAGGCTGCCGAAAGCGAAAACAGGTGCTTTTGAGGATGGAGTCCGCAGGAAAGCAGAGAGGGCCAAATTGTCTGTGGCATTTGAAAGGGTTCCAGGAGGCAGTGAGAACCAGCATTACTTTTCCCCGCTGGCACCTTTGCTGTGGCAGCAAAGCTGGACGTTTGTCTTTTTTGCTCCGGAGGTTGCCGAAAGCGAAAACAGGTGCTTTTGAGGATGGAGTCCGCAGGAAAGCAGAGAGGGCCAAATTGTCTGGGGCATTTGAAGAGGTTCCAGGAGGCAGTGAGAACCAGAATTACTTTTCCCCGCTGGCACCTTTGCTGTGGCAGCAAAAGCTGGACGTTTGTCTTTTTTGCTCCGGAGGCTGCCGAAAGCGAAAACAGGTGCTTTTGAGGATGGAGTCCGCAGGAAAGCAGAGAGGGCCAAATTGTCTGGGGCATTTGAAAGGGTTCCAGGAGGCAGTGAGAACCAGCATTACTTTTCCCCGCTGGCACCTTTGCTGTGGCAGCAAAAGCTGGACGTTTGTCTTTTTTGCTCCGGAGGCTGCCGAAAGCGAAAACAGGTGCTTTTGAGGATGGAGTCCGCAGGAAAGCAGAGAGGGCCAAATTGTCTGTGGCATTTGAAGAGGTTCCAGGAGGCAGTGAGAACCAGCATTACTTTACCCCGCTGGTACCTTTGCTGTGGCAGCAAAAGCGTGACGTTTGTCTTTTTTGCTCCGGAGGGCGCCGAAAGCAAAAATAGGTTCTTTTGAGGATGGAGTCCGCAGGAAAGCAGAGAGGGCCAAATTGTCTGTGGCATTTGAAAGGGTTCCAGGAGGCAGTGAGAACCAGCATTACTTTTCCCCGCTGGCACCTTTGCTGTGGCAGCAAAAGCTGGACGTTTGTCTTTTTTGCTCCGGAGGGCGCCGAAAGCAAAAACAGCTGCTTTTGAGGATGGAGTCCGCAGGAAAGCAGAGAGGGCCAAATTGTCTGGGGCATTTGAAAGGGTTCCAGGAGGCAGTGAGAACCAGCATTACTTTTCCCCGCTGGCACCTTTGCTGTGGCAGCAAAAGCTGGACGTTTGTCTTTTTTGCTCCGGAGGCTGCCGAAAGCGAAAACAGGTGCTTTTGAGGATGGAGTCCGCAGGAAAGCAGAGAGGGCCAAATTGTCTGTGGCATTTGAAAGGGTTCCAGGAGGCAGTGAGAACCAGCATTACTTTTCCCTGCTGGCACCTTTGCTGTGGCAGCAAAAGCTGGACGTTTGTCTTTTTTGCTCCGGAGGCTGCCGAAAGCGAAAACAGGTGCTTTTGAGGATGGAGTCCGCAGGAAAGCAGAGAGGGCCAAATTGTCTGTGGCATTTGAAGGAGTTCCAGGAGGCAGTGAGAACCAGCATTACTTTTCCCTGCTGGCACCTTTGCTGTGGCAGCAAAAGCTGGACGTTTGTCTTTTTTGCTCCGGAGGGCGCCGAAAGCAAAAATAGGTTCTTTTGAGGATGGAGTCCGCAGGAAAGCAGAGAGGGCCAAATTGTCTGTGGCATTTGAAAGGGTTCCAGGAGGCAGTGAGAACCAGCATTACTTTTCCCCGCTGGCACCTTTGCTGTGGCAGCAAAAGCTGGACGTTTGTCTTTTTTGCTCCGGAGGCTGCCGAAAGCGAAAACAGGTGCTTTTGAGGATGGAGTCCGCAGGAAAGCAGAGAGGGCCAAATTGTCTGGGGCATTTGAAGAGGTTCCAGGAGGCAGTGAGAACCAGCATTACTTTTCCCCGCTGGCACCTTTGCTGTGGCAGCAAAAGCTGGACGTTTGTCTTTTTTGCTCCGGAGGCTGCCGAAAGTGAAAACAGGTGCTTTTGAGGATGGAGTCCGCAGGAAAGCAGAGAGGGCCAAATTGTCTGTGGCATTTGAAAGGGTTCCAGGAGGCAGTGAGAACCAGCATTACTTTTCCCTGCTGGCACCTTTGCTGTGGCAGCAAAAGCTGGACGTTTGTCTTTTTTGCTCCGGAGGCTGCCAAAAGCGAAAATAGGTGCTTTTGAGGATGGAGTCCGCAGGAAAGCAGAGAGGGCCAAATTGTCTGTGGCATTTGAAAGAGTTCCAGGAGGCAGTGAGAACCAGCATCACTTTTCCCCGCTGGCACCTTTGCTGTGGCAGCAAAAGCTGGACATTTGTCTTTTTTGCTCCGGAGGCTGCCGAAAGCGAAAACAGGTGCTTTTGAGGATGGAGTCCGCAGGAAAGCAGAGAGGGCCAAATTGTCTGGGGCATTTGAAGAGGTTCCAGGAGGCAGTGAGAACCAGCATTACTTTTCCCCGCTGGCACCTTTGCTGTGGCAGCAAAAGCTGGACGTTTGTCTTTTTTGCTCCGGAGGCTGCCGAAAGTGAAAACAGGTGCTTTTGAGGATGGAGTCCGCAGGAAAGCAGAGAGGGCCAAATTGTCTGTGGCATTTGAAAGGGTTCCAGGAGGCAGTGAGAACCAGCATTACTTTTCCCTGCTGGCACCTTTGCTGTGGCAGCAAAAGCTGGACGTTTGTCTTTTTTGCTCCGGAGGCTGCCGAAAGCGAAAATAGGTGCTTTTGAGGATGGAGTCCGCAGGAAAGCAGAGAGGGCCAAATTGTCTGTGGCATTTGAAAGAGTTCCAGGAGGCAGTGAGAACCAGCATCACTTTTCCCCGCTGGCACCTTTGCTGTGGCAGCAAAAGCTGGACGTTTGTCTTTTTACCACCGGAGGGGGCCGAAAGTGAAAAAAGGCGCTTTTGAGGATAGAGTCCGCAGGAAAGCAGAGAGGGCTTAATTGTCTGGGGCATTTGAAAGGGTTCCAGGAGGCAGTGAGAACCAGCATTACTTTTCCCCGCTGGCACCTTTGCTGTGGCAGCAAAAGCTGGACGTTTGTCTTTTTTGCTCCGGAGGCTGCCGAAAGCGAAAACAGGTGCTTTTGAGGATGGAGTCCGCAGGAAAGCAGAGAGGGCCAAATTGTCTGGGGCATTTGAAAGGGTTCGAGGAGGCAGTGAGAACCAGCATTACTTTTCCCCGCTGGCACCTTTGCTGTGGCAGCAAAAGCTGGACGTTTGTCTTTTTTTGCTCCGGAGGCTGCCGAAAGCGAAAACAGGTGCTTTTGAGGATGGAGTCCGCAGGAAAGCAGAGAGGGCCAAATTGTCTGGGGCATTTGAAGAGGTTCCAGGAGGCAGTGAGAACCAGCATTACTTTTCCCCGCTGGCACCTTTGCTGTGGCAGCAAAAGCTGGACGTTTGTCTTTTTTGCTCCGGAGGCTGCCGAAAGCGAAAACAGGTGCTTTTGAGGATGGAGTCCGCAGGAAAGCAGAGAGGGCCAAATTGTCTGTGGCATTTGAAGAGGTTCCAGGAGGCAGTGAGAACCAGCATTACTTTTCCCCGCTGGCACCTTTGCTGTGGCAGCAAAAGCTGGACGTTTGTCTTTTTTGCTCCGGAGGCTGCCGAAAGCGAAAACAGGTGCTTTTGAGGATGGAGTCCGCAGGAAAGCAGAGAGGGCCAAATTGTCTGTGGCATTTGAAGAGGTTCCAGGAGGCAGTGAGAACCAGCATTACTTTTACCCGCTGGCACCTTTGCTGTGGCAGCAAAAGCTGGACGTTTGTCTTTTTTGCTCCGGAGGCTGCCGAAAGTGAAAACAGGTGCTTTTGAGGATGGAGTCCGCAGGAAAGCAGAGAGGGCCAAATTGTCTGTGGCATTTGAAGAGGTTCCAGGAGGCAGTGAGAACCAGCATTACTTTTCCCCGCTGGTACCTTTGCTGTGGCAGCAAAAGCGTGACGTTTGTCTTTTTTGCTCCGGAGGGCGCCGAAAGCAAAAATAGGTTCTTTTGAAGATGGAGTCCGCAGGAAAGCAGAGAGGGCCAAATTGTCTGTGGCATTTGAAAGGGTTCCAGGAGGCAGTGAGAACCAGCATTACTTTTCCCCGCTGGCACCTTTGCTGTGGCAGCAAAAGCTGGACGTTTGTCTTTTTTGCTCCGGAGGCTGCCGAAAGCGAAAACAGGTGCTTTTGAGGATGGAGTCCGCAGGAAAGCAGAGAGGGGCAAATTGTCTGTGGCATTTGAAAGGGTTCCAGGAGGCAGTGAGAACCAGCATTACTTTTCCCCGCTGGCACCTTTGCTGTGGCAGCAAAAGCTGGACATTTGTCTTTTTTGCTCCGGAGGCTGCCGAAAGCGAAAACAGGTGCTTTTGAGGATGGAGTCCGCAGGAAAGCAGAGAGGGCCAAATTGTCTGTGGCATTTGAAAGGGTTCCAGGAGGCAGTGAGAACCAGCATTACTTTTCCCCGCTGGCACCTTTGCTGTGGCAGCAAAAGCTGGACGTTTGTCTTTTTTGCTCCGGAGGCTGCCGAAAGCGAAAACAGGTGCTTTTGAGGATGGAGTCCGCAGGAAAGCAGAGAGGGCCAAATTGTCTGGGGCATTTGAAAGGGTTCCAGGAGGCAGTGAGAACCAGCATTACTTTTCCCCGCTGGCACCTTTGCTGTGGCAGCAAAAGCTGGACGTTTGTCTTTTTTGCTCCGGAGGCTGCCGAAAGCGAAAACAGGTGCTTTTGAGGATGGAGTCCGCAGGAAAGCAGAGAGGGCCAAATTGTCTGTGGCATTTGAAGAGGTTCCAGGAGGCAGTGAGAACCAGCATTACTTTACCCCGCTGGTACCTTTGCTGTGGCAGCAAAAGCGTGACGTTTGTCTTTTTTGCTCCGGAGGGCGCCGAAAGGGAAAATAGGTTCTTTTGAGGATGGAGTCCGCAGGAAAGCAGAGAGGGCCAAATTGTCTGTGGCATTTGAAAGGGTTCCAGGAGGCAGTGAGAACCAGCATTACTTTTCCCCGCTGGCACCTTTGCTGTGGCAGCAAAAGCTGGACGTTTGTCTTTTTTGCTCCGGAGGGCGCCGAAAGCAAAAACAGCTGCTTTTGAGGATGGAGTCCGCAGGAAAGCAGAGAGGGCCAAATTGTCTGGGGCATTTGAAAGGGTTCCAGGAGGCAGTGAGAACCAGCATTACTTTTCCCCGCTGGCACCTTTGCTGTGGCAGCAAAAGCTGGACGTTTGTCTTTTTTGCTCCGGAGGCTGCTGAAAGCGAAAACAGGTGCTTTTGAGGATGGAGTCCGCAGGAAAGCAGAGAGGGCCAAATTGTCTGTGGCATTTGAAGGAGTTCCAGGAGGCAGTGAGAACCAGCATTACTTTTCCCTGCTGGCACCTTTGCTGTGGCAGCAAAAGCTGGACGTTTGTCTTTTTTGCTCCGGAGGGCGCCGAAAGCAAAATAGGTTCTTTTGAGGATGGAGTCCGCAGGAAAGCAGAGAGGGCCAAATTGTCTGTGGCATTTGAAAGGGTTCCAGGAGGCAGTGAGAACCAGCATTACTTTTCCCCGCTGGCACCTTTGCTGTGGCAGCAAAAGCTGGACGTTTGTCTTTTTTGCTCCGGAGGCTGCCGAAAGCGAAAACAGGTGCTTTTGAGGATGGAGTCCGCAGGAAAGCAGAGAGGGCCAAATTGTCTGGGGCATTTGAAGAGGTTCCAGGAGGCAGTGAGAACCAGCATTACTTTTCCCCGCTGGCACCTTTGCTGTGGCAGCAAAAGCTGGACGTTTGTCTTTTTTGCTCCGGAGGCTGCCGAAAGTGAAAACAGGTGCTTTTGAGGATGGAGTCCGCAGGAAAGCAGAGAGGGCCAAATTGTCTGTGGCATTTGAAAGGGTTCCAGGAGGCAGTGAGAACCAGCATTACTTTTCCCTGCTGGCACCTTTGCTGTGGCAGCAAAAGCTGGACGTTTGTCTTTTTTGCTCCGGAGGCTGCCAAAAGCGAAAATAGGTGCTTTTGAGGATGGAGTCCGCAGGAAAGCAGAGAGGGCCAAATTGTCTGTGGCATTTGAAAGAGTTCCAGGAGGCAGTGAGAACCAGCATCACTTTTCCCCGCTGGCACCTTTGCTGTGGCAGCAAAAGCTGGACGTTTGTCTTTTTACCACCGGAGGGGGCCGAAAGTGAAAAAAGGCGCTTTTGAGGATAGAGTCCGCAGGAAAGCAGAGAGGGCTTAATTGTGGGGCATTTGAAAGGGTTCCAGGAGGCAGTGAGAAACCAGCATTACTTTTCCCCGCTGGCACCTTTGCTGTGGCAGCAAAAGCTGGACGTTTGTCTTTTTTGCTCTGGAGGCTGCCGAAAGCGAAAACAGGTGCTTTTGAGGATGGAGTCCGCAGGAAAAGCAGAGAGGGCCAAATTGTCTGGGGCATTTGAAGAGGTTCCAGGAGGCAGTGAGAACCAGCATTACTTTTCCCCGCTGGCACCTTTGCTGTGGCAGCAAAAGCTGGACATTTGTCTTTTTTGCTCCGGAGGCTGCCGAAAGCGAAAACAGGTGCTTTTGAGGATGGAGTCCGCAGGAAAGCAGAGAGGGCCAAATTGTCTGGGGCATTTGAAGAGGTTCCAGGAGGCAGTGAGAACCAGCATTACTTTTCCCCGCTGGCACCTTTGCTGTGGCAGCAAAAGCTGGACGTTTGTCTTTTTTGCTCCGGAGGCTGCCGAAAGTGAAAACAGGTGCTTTTGAGGATGGAGTCCGCAGGAAAGCAGAGAGGGCCAAATTGTCTGTGGCATTTGAAAGGGTTCCAGGAGGCAGTGAGAACCAGCATTACTTTTCCCTGCTGGCACCTTTGCTGTGGCAGCAAAAGCTGGACGTTTGTCTTTTTTGCTCCGGAGGCTGCCGAAAGCGAAAATAGGTGCTTTTGAGGATGGAGTCCGCAGGAAAGCAGAGAGGGCCAAATTGTCTGTGGCATTTGAAAGAGTTCCAGGAGGCAGTGAGAACCAGCAATCACTTTCCCCGCTGGCACCTTTGCTGTGGCAGCAAAAGCTGGACGTTTGTCTTTTTACCACCGGAGGGGGCCGAAAGTGAAAAAAGGCGCTTTTGAGGATAGAGTCCGCAGGAAAGCAGAGAGGGCTTAATTGTCTGGGGCATTTGAAAGGGTTCCAGGAGGCAGTGAGAACCAGCATTACTTTTCCCCGCTGGCACCTTTGCTGTGGCAGCAAAAGCTGGACGTTTGTCTTTTTTGCTCCGGAGGCTGCCGAAAGCGAAAACAGGTGCTTTTGAGGATGGAGTCCGCAGGAAAGCAGAGAGGGCCAAATTGTCTGGGGCATTTGAAAGGGTTCCAGGAGGCAGTGAGAACCAGCATTACTTTTCCCCGCTGGCACCTTTGCTGTGGCAGCAAAAGCTGGACATTTGTCTTTTTTGCTCCGGAGGCTGCCGAAAGCGAAAACAGGTGCTTTTGAGGATGGAGTCCGCAGGAAAGCAGAGAGGGCCAAATTGTCTGTGGCATTTGAAGAGGTTCCAGGAGGCAGTGAGAACCAGCATTACTTTTCCCCGCTGGCACCTTTGCTGTGGCAGCAAAAGCTGGACATTTGTCTTTTTTGCTCCGGAGGCTGCCGAAAGCGAAAACAGGTGCTTTTGAGGATGGAGTCCGCAGGAAAGCAGAGAGGGCCAAATTGTCTGTGGCATTTGAAAGGGTTCCAGGAGGCAGTGAGAACCAGCATTACGTTTCCCCGCTGGCACCTTTGCTGTGGCAGCAAAGCTGGACGTTTGTCTTTTTTGCTCCGGAGGTTGCCGAAAAAGAAAACACGTGCTTTTGAGGATGGAGTCCGATGGAAAGCAGAGAGGGCCAAATTGTCTGGGGGCATTTGAAGAGGTTCCAGGAGGCAGTGAGAACCAGCATTACTTTTCCCCGCTGGCACCTTTGCTGTGGCAGCAAAAGCTGGACATTTGTCTTTTTTGCTCCGGAGGCTGCCGAAAGCGAAAACAGGTGCTTTTGAGGATGGAGTCCGCAGGAAAGCAGAGAGGGCCAAATTGTCTGGGGCATTTGAAAGGGTTCCAGGAGGCAGTGAGAACCAGCATTACTTTTCCCGCTGGCACCTTTGCTGTGGCAGCAAAAGCTGGACATTTGTCTTTTTTGCTCCGGAGGCTGCCGAAAGAGAAAACAGGTGCTTTTGAGGATGGAGTCCGCAGGAAAGCAGAGAGGGCCAAATTGTCTGTGGCATTTGAAAGGGTTCCAGGAGGCAGTGAGAACCAGCATTACTTTTCCCCGCTGGCACCTTTGCTGTGGCAGCAAAGCTGGACGTTTGTCTTTTTTGCTCCGGAGGTTGCCGAAAGCGAAAACAGGTGCTTTTGAGGATGGAGTCCGCAGGAAAGCAGAGAGGGCCAAATTGTCTGGGGCATTTGAAAGGGTTCGAGGAGGCAGTGAGAACCAGCATTACTTTTCCCCGCTGGCACCTTTGCTGTGGCAGCAAAAGCTGGACGTTTGTCTTTTTTGCTCCGGAGGCTGCCGAAAGCGAAAACAGCTGCTTTTGAGGATGGAGTCCGCAGGAAAGCAGAGAGGGCCAAATTGTCTGGGGCATTTGAAGAGGTTCCAGGAGGCAGTGAGAACCAGCATTACTTTTCCCCGCTGGCACCTTTGCTGTGGCAGCAAAAGCTGGACATTTGTCTTTTTTGCTCCGGAGGCTGCCGAAAGCGAAAACAGGTGCTTTTGAGGATGGAGTCCGCAGGAAAGCAGAGAGGGCCAAATTGTCTGGGGCATTTGAAGAGGTTCCAGGAGGCAGTGAGAACCAGCATTACTTTTCCCCGCTGGCACCTTTGCTGTGGCAGCAAAAGCTGGACGTTTGTCTTTTTTGCTCCGGAGGCTGCCGAAAGTGAAAACAGGTGCTTTTGAGGATGGAGTCCGCAGGAAAGCAGAGAGGGCCAAATTGTCTGTGGCATTTGAAAGGGTTCGAGGAGGCAGTGAGAACCAGCATTACTTTTCCCTGCTGGCACCTTTGCTGTGGCAGCAAAAGCTGGACGTTTGTCTTTTTTGCTCCGGAGGCTGCCGAAAGCGAAAACAGGTGCTTTTGAGGATGGAGTCCGCAGGAAAGCAGAGAGGGCCAAATTGTCTGTGGCATTTGAAGAGGTTCCAGGAGGCAGTGAGAACCAGCATTACTTTTCCCCGCTGGCACCTTTGCTGTGGCAGCAAAAGCTGGACGTTTGTCTTTTTTGCTCCGGAGGCTGCCGAAAGCGAAAACAGGTGCTTTTGAGGATGGAGTCCGCAGGAAAGCAGAGAGGGCCAAATTATCTGTGGCATTTGAAGAGGTTCCAGGAGGCAGTGAGAACCAGCATTACTTTTCCCCGCTGGCACCTTTGCTGTGCAGCAAAAGCTGGACATTTGTCTTTTTTGCTCCGGAGGCTGCCGAAAGCGAAAACAGGTGGCTTTTGAGGATGGAGTCCGCAGGAAAGCAGAGAGGGCCAAATTGTCTGTGGCATTTGAAGAGGTTCCAGGAGGCAGTGAGAACCAGCATTACTTTTCCCCGCTGGTACCTTTGCTGTGCAGCAAAAGCGTGACGTTTGTCTTTTTTGCTCCGGAGGGCGCCGAAAGCAAAAATAGGTTCTTTTGAAGATGGAGTCCGCAGGAAAGCAGAGAGGGCCAAATTGTCTGTGGCATTTGAAAGGGTTCCAGGAGGCAGTGAGAACCAGCATTACTTTTCCCCGCTGGCACCTTTGCTGTGGCAGCAAAAGCTGGACGTTTGTCTTTTTTGCTCCGGAGGCTGCCGAAAGCGAAAACAGGTGCTTTTGAGGATGGAGTCCGCAGGAAAGCAGAGAGGGCCAAATTGTCTGGGGCATTTGAAAGGGTTCCAGGAGGCAGTGAGAACCAGCATTACTTTTCCCGCTGGCACCTTGCTGTGGCAGCAAAAGCTGGACATTTGTCTTTTTTGCTCCGGAGGCTGCCGAAAGCGAAAACAGGTGCTTTTGAGGATGGAGTCCGCAGGAAAGCAGAGAGGGCCAAATTGTCTGGGGCATTTGAAAGGGTTCCAGGAGGCAGTGAGAACCAGCATTACTTTTCCCCGCTGGCACCTTTGCTGTGGCAGCAAAGCTGGACGTTTGTCTTTTTTGCTCCGGAGGTTGCCGAAAGCGAAAACAGGTGCTTTTGAGGATGGAGTCCGCAGGAAAGCAGAGAGGGCCAAATTGTCTGGGGCATTTGAAGAGGTTCCAGGAGGCAGTGAGAACCAGAATTACTTTTCCCCGCTGGCACCTTTGCTGTGGCAGCAAAAGCTGGACGTTTGTCTTTTTTGCTCCGGAGGCTGCCGAAAGCGAAAACAGGTGCTTTTGAGGATGGAGTCCGCAGGAAAGCAGAGAGGGCCAAATTGTCTGGGGCATTTGAAAGGGTTCCAGGAGGCAGTGAGAAGCAGCATTACTTTTCCCCGCTGGCACCTTTGCTGTGGCAGCAAAAGCTGGACGTTTGTCTTTTTTGCTCCGGAGGCTGCCGAAAGTGAAAACAGGTGCTTTTGAGGATGGAGTCCGCAGGAAAGCAGAGAGGGCCAAATTGTCTGTGGCATTTGAAGAGGTTCCAGGAGGCAGTGAGAACCAGCATTACTTTACCCCGCTGGTACCTTTGCTGTGGCAGCAAAAGCGTGACGTTTGTCTTTTTTGCTCCGGAGGGCGCCGAAAGCAAAAATAGGGTTCTTTTGAGGATGGAGTCCGCAGGAAAGCAGAGAGGGCCAAATTTGTCTGTGGCATTTGAAAGGGTTCCAGGAGCAGTGAGAACCAGCATTACTTTTCCCCGCTGGCACCTTTGCTGTGGCAGCAAAAGCTGGACGTTTGTCTTTTTTGCTCCGGAGGCTGCCGAAAGCGAAAACAGCTGCTTTTGAGGATGGAGTCCGCAGGAAAGCAGAGAGGGCCAAATTGTCTGGGGCATTTGAAGAGGTTCCAGGAGGCAGTGAGAACCAGCATTACTTTTCCCCGCTGGCACCTTTTGCTGTGGCAGCAAAAGCTGGACATTTGTCTTTTTTGCTCCGGAGGCTGCCGAAAGCGAAAACAGGTGCTTTTGAGGATGGAGTCCGCAGGAAAGCAGAGAGGGCCAAATTGTCTGGGGCATTTGAAGAGGTTCCAGGAGGCAGTGAGAACCAGCATTACTTTTCCCCGCTGGCACCTTTGCTGTGGCAGCAAAAGCTGGACGTTTGTCTTTTTTGCTCCGGAGGCTGCCGAAAGTGAAAACAGGTGCTTTTGAGGATGGGAGTCCGCAGGAAAGCAGAGAGGGCCAAATTGTCTGTGGCATTTGAAAGGGTTCGAGGAGGCAGTGAGAACCAGCATTACTTTTCCCTGCTGGCACCTTTGCTGTGGCAGCAAAAGCTGGACGTTTGTCTTTTTTGCTCCGGAGGCTGCCGAAAGCGAAAATAGGTGCTTTTGAGGATGGAGTCCGCAGGAAAGCAGAGAGGGCCAAATTGTCTGGGGCATTTGAAGAGGTTCCAGGAGGCAGTGAGAACCAGCATTACTTTCCCCGCTGGCACC
This sequence comes from Vanellus vanellus, assembly GCF_965231255.1. Lineage (NCBI taxonomy): Eukaryota > Metazoa > Chordata > Aves > Charadriiformes > Charadriidae > Vanellus > Vanellus vanellus. The sequence continues at coordinate 128,594 of NW_028126913.1, read as the reverse complement.
TTTGCTGTGGCAGCAAAAGCTGGACGTTTGTCTTTTTTGCTCCGGAGGCTGCCGAAAGCGAAAACAGGTGCTTTTGAGGATGGAGTCCGCAGGAAAGCAGAGAGGGCCAAATTGTCTGTGGCATTTGAAGAGGTTCCAGGAGGCAGTGAGAACCAGCATTACTTTTCCCCGCTGGCACCTTTGCTGTGGCAGCAAAAGCTGGACGTTTGTCTTTTTTGCTCCGGAGGCTGCCGAAAGCGAAAACAGGTGCTTTTGAGGATGGAGTCCGCAGGAAAGCAGAGAGGGCCAAATTGTCTGTGGCATTTGAAGAGGTTCCAGGAGGCAGTGAGAACCAGCATTACTTTTCCCCGCTGGCACCTTTGCTGTGGCAGCAAAAGCTGGACGTTTGTCTTTTTTGCTCCGGAGGCTGCCGAAAGCGAAAACAGGTGCTTTTGAGGATGGAGTCCGCAGGAAAGCAGAGAGGGCCAAATTGTCTGTGGCATTTGAAGAGGTTCCAGGAGGCAGTGAGAACCAGCATTACTTTTCCCCGCTGGTACCTTTGCTGTGGCAGCAAAAGCTGGACGTTTGTCTTTTTTGCTCCGGAGGCTGCCGAAAGCGAAAACAGGTGCTTTTGAGGATGGAGTCCGCAGGAAAGCAGAGAGGGCCAAATTGTCTGGGGCATTTGAAAGGGTTCCAGGAGGCAGTGAGAACCAGCATTACTTTTCCCCGCTGGCACCTTTGCTGTGGCAGCAAAAGCTGGACATTTGTCTTTTTTGCTCCGGAGGCTGCCGAAAGCGAAAACAGGTGCTTTTGAGGATGGAGTCCACAGGAAAGCAGAGAGGGCCAAATTGTCTGTGGCATTTGAAAGGGTTCCAGGAGGCAGTGAGAACCAGCATTACTTTTCCCCGCTGGCACCTTTGCTGTGGCAGCAAAGCTGGACGTTTGTCTTTTTTGCTCCGGAGGCTGCCGAAAGCGAAAACAGGTGCTTTTGAGGATGGAGTCCGCAGGAAAGCAGAGAGGGCCAAATTGTCTGGGGCATTTGAAGAGGTTCCAGGAGGCAGTGAGAACCAGAATTACTTTTCCCCGCTGGCACCTTTGCTGTGGCAGCAAAAGCTGGACGTTTGTCTTTTTTGCTCCGGAGGCTGCCGAAAGCGAAAACAGGTGCTTTTGAGGATGGAGTCCGCAGGAAAGCAGAGAGGGCCAAATTGTCTGGGGCATTTGAAGAGGTTCCAGGAGGCAGTGAGAACCAGCATTACTTTTCCCCGCTGGCACCTTTGCTGTGGCAGCAAAAGCTGGACGTTTGTCTTTTTTGCTCCGGAGGCTGCCGAAAGCGAAAACAGGTGCTTTTGAGGATGGAGTCCGCAGGAAAGCAGAGAGGGCCAAATTGTCTGTGGCATTTGAAGAGGTTCCAGGAGGCAGTGAGAACCAGCATTACTTTTCCCCGCTGGTACCTTTGCTGTGGCAGCAAAAGCGTGACGTTTGTCTTTTTTGCTCCGGAGGGCGCCGAAAGCAAAAATAGGTTCTTTTGAGGATGGAGTCCGCAGGAAAGCAGAGAGGGCCAAATTGTCTGTGGCATTTGAAAGGGTTCCAGGAGGCAGTGAGAACCAGCATTACTTTTCCCCGCTGGCACCTTTGCTGTGGCAGCAAAAGCTGGACGTTTGTCTTTTTTGCTCCGGAGGGCGCCGAAAGCAAAAACAGCTGCTTTTGAGGATGGAGTCCGCAGGAAAGCAGAGAGGGCCAAATTGTCTGGGGCATTTGAAAGGGTTCCAGGAGGCAGTGAGAACCAGCATTACTTTTCCCCGCTGGCACCTTTGCTGTGGCAGCAAAAGCTGGACGTTTGTCTTTTTTGCTCCGGAGGCTGCCGAAAGCGAAAACAGGTGCTTTTGAGGATGGAGTCCGCAGGAAAGCAGAGAGGGCCAAATTGTCTGTGGCATTTGAAAGGGTTCCAGGAGGCAGTGAGAACCAGCATTACTTTTCCCTGCTGGCACCTTTGCTGTGGCAGCAAAAGCTGGACGTTTGTCTTTTTTGCTCCGGAGGCTGCCGAAAGCGAAAACAGGTGCTTTTGAGGATGGAGTCCGCAGGAAAGCAGAGAGGGCCAAATTGTCTGTGGCATTTGAAGGAGTTCCAGGAGGCAGTGAGAACCAGCATTACTTTTCCCTGCTGGCACCTTTGCTGTGGCAGCAAAAGCTGGACGTTTGTCTTTTTTGCTCCGGAGGGCGCCGAAAGCAAAAATAGGTTCTTTTGAGGATGGAGTCCGCAGGAAAGCAGAGAGGGCCAAATTGTCTGTGGCATTTGAAAGAGTTCCAGGAGGCAGTGAGAACCAGCATTACTTTTCCCCGCTGGCACCTTTGCTGTGGCAGCAAAAGCTGGACGTTTGTCTTTTTTGCTCCGGAGGCTGCCGAAAGCGAAAACAGGTGCTTTTGAGGATGGAGTCCGCAGGAAAGCAGAGAGGGCCAAATTGTCTGGGGCATTTGAAGAGGTTCCAGGAGGCAGTGAGAACCAGCATTACTTTTCCCCGCTGGCACCTTTGCTGTGGCAGCAAAAGCTGGACGTTTGTCTTTTTTGCTCCGGAGGCTGCCGAAAGTGAAAACAGGTGCTTTTGAGGATGGAGTCCGCAGGAAAGCAGAGAGGGCCAAATTGTCTGTGGCATTTGAAAGGGTTCCAGGAGGCAGTGAGAACCAGCATTACTTTTCCCTGCTGGCACCTTTGCTGTGGCAGCAAAAGCTGGACGTTTGTCTTTTTTGCTCCGGAGGCTGCCGAAAGCGAAAATAGGTGCTTTTGAGGATGGAGTCCGCAGGAAAGCAGAGAGGGCCAAATTGTCTGTGGCATTTGAAAGAGTTCCAGGAGGCAGTGAGAACCAGCATCACTTTTCCCCGCTGGCACCTTTGCTGTGGCAGCAAAAGCTGGACGTTTGTCTTTTTACCACCGGAGGGGGCCGAAAGTGAAAAAAGGCGCTTTTGAGGATAGAGTCCGCAGGAAAGCAGAGAGGGCTTAATTGTCTGGGGCATTTGAAAGGGTTCCAGGAGGCAGTGAGAACCAGCATTACTTTTCCCCGCTGGCACCTTTGCTGTGGCAGCAAAAGCTGGACGTTTGTCTTTTTTGCTCCGGAGGCTGCCGAAAGCGAAAACAGGTGCTTTTGAGGATGGAGTCCGCAGGAAAGCAGAGAGGGCCAAATTGTCTGGGGCATTTGAAAGGGTTCGAGGAGGCAGTGAGAACCAGCATTACTTTTCCCCGCTGGCACCTTTGCTGTGGCAGCAAAAGCTGGACGTTTGTCTTTTTTGCTCCGGAGGCTGCCGAAAGCGAAAACAGGTGCTTTTGAGGATGGAGTCCGCAGGAAAGCAGAGAGGGCCAAATTGTCTGGGGCATTTGAAGAGGTTCCAGGAGGCAGTGAGAACCAGCATTACTTTTCCCCGCTGGCACCTTTGCTGTGGCAGCAAAAGCTGGACATTTGTCTTTTTTGCTCCGGAGGCTGCCGAAAGCGAAAACAGGTGCTTTTGAGGATGGAGTCCGCAGGAAAGCAGAGAGGGCCAAATTGTCTGTGGCATTTGAAAGGGTTCCAGGAGGCAGTGAGAACCAGCATTACTTTTCCCCGCTGGCACCTTTGCTGTGGCAGCAAAGCTGGACGTTTGTCTTTTTTGCTCCGGAGGTTGCCGAAAGCGAAAACACGTGCTTTTGAGGATGGAGTCCGCAGGAAAGCAGAGAGGGCCAAATTGTCTGGGGCATTTGAAGAGGTTCCAGGAGGCAGTGAGAACCAGCATTACTTTTCCCCGCTGGCACCTTTGCTGTGGCAGCAAAAGCTGGACATTTGTCTTTTTTGCTCCGGAGGTTGCCGAAAGCGAAAACACGTGCTTTTGAGGATGGAGTCCGCAGGAAAGCAGAGAGGGCCAAATTGTCTGGGGCATTTGAAGAGGTTCCAGGAGGCAGTGAGAACCAGCATTACTTTTCCCCGCTGGCACCTTTGCTGTGGCAGCAAAAGCTGGACGTTTGTCTTTTTTGCTCCGGAGGGCGCCGAAAGGGAAAATAGGTTCTTTTGAGGATGGAGTCCGCAGGAAAGCAGAGAGGGCCAAATTGTCTGGGGCATTTGAACAGCTTCCAGGAGGCAGTGAGAACCAGCATTACTTTTCCCCGCTGGCACCTTTGCTGTGGCAGCAAAAGCTGGACGTTTGTCTTTTTTGCTCCGGAGGCTGCCGAAAGCGAAAACAGGTGCTTTTGAGGATGGAGTCCGCAGGAAAGCAGAGAGGGCCAAATTGTCTGTGGCATTTGAAAGAGTTCCAGGAGGCAGTGAGAACCAGCATTACTTTTCCCCGCTGGCACCTTTGCTGTGGCAGCAAAAGCTGGACGTTTGTCTTTTTTGCTCCGGTGGTTGCCGAAAGCGAAAACACGTGCTTTTGAGGATGGAGTCCGCAGGAAAGCAGAGAGGGCCAAATTGTCTGGGGCATTTGAAGAGGTTCCAGGAGGCAGTGAGAACCAGCATTACTTTTCCCCGCTGGCACCTTTGCTGTGGCAGCAAAAGCTGGACGTTTGTCTTTTTTGCTCCGGAGGCTGCCGAAAGCGAAAACAGGTGCTTTTGAGGATGGAGTCCGCAAGAAAGCAGAGAGGGCCAAATTGTCTGTGGCATTTGAAAGGGTTCCAGGAGGCAGTGAGAACCAGCATTACTTTTCCCCGCTGGCACCTTTGCTGTGGCAGCAAAAGCTGGACGTTTGTCTTTTTTGCTCCGGAGGCTGCCGAAAGCGAAAACAGGTGCTTTTGAGGATGGAGTCCGCAGGAAAGCAGAGAGGGCCAAATTGTCTGTGGCATTTGAAGAGGTTCCAGGAGGCAGTGAGAACCAGCATTACTTTTCCCCGCTGGTACCTTTGCTGTGGCAGCAAAAGCGTGACGTTTGTCTTTTTTGCTCCGGAGGGCGCTGAAAGCAAAAATAGGTTCTTTTGAAGATGGAGTCCGCAGGAAAGCAGAGAGGGCCAAATTGTCTGTGGCATTTGAACAGGTTCCAGGAGGCAGTGAGAACCAGCATTACTTTTCCCCGCTGGCACCTTTGCTGTGGCAGCAAAAGCTGGACGTTTGTCTTTTTTGCTCCGGAGGCTGCCGAAAGCGAAAATAGGTGCTTTTGAGGATGGAGTCCGCAGGAAAGCAGAGAGGGCCAAATTGTCTGTGACATTTGAAAGAGTTCCAGGAGGCAGTGGGAACCAGCATCACTTTTCTTCGCTGGCACCTTTGCTGTGGCAGCAAAAGCTGGACGTTTGTCTTTTTAACACCGGAGGGATCCGAAAGTGAAAAAAGGCGCTTTTGAGGATAGAGTCCGCAGGAAAGCAGAGAGGGCTGAATCGTCTGGGGCATTTGAAAGGGTTCCAGGAGGCAGTGAGGACCAGCATTACTTTTCCCCGCTGGCACCTTTGTTGTGGCAGCAAAAGCTGGACGTTTGTCTTTTTTGCTCCGGAGGCTGCCGAAAGCGAAAACAGGTGCTTTTGAGGATGGAGTCGGCAGGAAAGCAGAGAGGGCCAAATTGTCTGTGGCATTTAAAGAGGTTCCAGGAGGCAGTGAGGACCGGCATCATATTTCCTGGCTGGCACCTTTGCTGTGGCAGCAAAAGCTGGACGTTTGTCTTTTTTGCTCCGGAGGGCGTCGAAAGCGAAAACAGGTTCTTTTGAGGATGGAGTCCGCAGGAAAGCAGAGAGGGCCAAATTGTCTGTGGCATTTGAAAGAGTTCCAGGAGGCAGTGAGAACCAACATTACTTTTCCCCGCTGGCACCTTTGCTGCGGCAGCAAAAGCTGGACGTTTGTCTTTTTTGCTCCGGAGGTTGCCGAAAGCGAAAACAGGTGCTTTTGAGGATGGAGTCCGCAGGAAAGCAGAGAGGGCCAAATTGTCTGTGGCATTTGAAAGGGTTCCAGGAGGCAGTGAGAACCAGCATTACTTTTCCCCGCTGGCACCTTTGCTGTGGCAGCAAAAGCTGGACGTTTGTCTTTTTTGCTCCGGAGGCTGCCGAAAGCGAAAACAGGTGCTTTTGAGGATGGAGTCCGCAGGAAAGCAGAGAGGGCCAAATTGTCTGTGGCATTTGAAAGGGTTCCAGGAGGCAGTGAGAACCAGCATTACTTTTCCCCGCTGGCACCTTTGCTGTGGCAGCAAAAGCTGGACGTTTGTCTTTTTTGCTCCGGACGCTGCCGAAAGCGAAAACAGGTGCTTTTGAGGATGGAGTCCGCAGGAAAGCAGAGAGGGCCAAATTGTCTGTGGCATTTGAAAGGGTTCCAGGAGGCAGTGAGAACCAGCATTACTTTTCCCCGCTGGCACCTTTGCTGTGGCAGCAAAAGCTGGACGTTTGTCTTTTTTGCTCCGGAGGCTGCCGAAAGCGAAAACAGGTGCTTTTGAGGATGGAGTCCGCAGGAAAGCAGAGAGGGCCAAATTGTCTGTGGCATTTGAAAGGGTTCCAGGAGGCAGTGAGAACCAGCATTACTTTTCCCCGCTGGCACCTTTGCTGTGGCAGCAAAAGCTGGACGTTTGTCTTTTTTGCTCCGGAGGCTGCCGAAAGCGAAAACAGGTGCTTTTGAGGATGGAGTCCACAGGAAAGCAGAGAGGGCCAAATTGTCTGGGGCATTTGAAGAGGTTCCAGGAGGCAGTGAGAACCAGCATTACTTTTCCCCGCTGGCACCTTTGCTGTGGCAGCAAAAGCTGGACGTTTGTCTTTTTTGCTCCGGAGGCTGCCGAAAGCGAAAACAGGTGCTTTTGAGGATGGAGTCCACAGGAAAGCAGAGAGGGCCAAATTGTCTGTGGCATTTGAAAGGGTTCCAGGAGGCAGTGAGAACCAGCATTACTTTTCCCCGCTGGCACCTTTGCTGTGGCAGCAAAAGCTGGACGTTTGTCTTTTTTGCTCCGGAGGTTGCCGAAAGCGAAAACAGGTGCTTTTGAGGATGGAGTCCGCAGGAAAGCAGAGAGGGCCAAATTGTCTGTGGCATTTGAAGAGGTTCCAGGAGGCAGTGAGAACCAGCATTACTTTTCCCCGCTGGCACCTTTGCTGTGGCAGCAAAAGCTGGACGTTTGTCTTTTTTGCTCCGGAGGCTGCCGAAAGTGAAAACAGGTGCTTTTGAGGATGGAGTCCGCAGGAAAGCAGAGAGGGCCAAATTGTCTGTGGCATTTGAAGAGGTTCCAGGAGGCAGTGAGAACCAGCATTACTTTTCCCCGCTGGTACCTTTGCTGTGGCAGCAAAAGCGTGACGTTTGTCTTTTTTGCTCCGGAGGGCGCCGAAAGCAAAAATAGGTTCTTTTGAAGATGGAGTCCGCAGGAAAGCAGAGAGGGCCAAATTGTCTGTGGCATTTGAAAGGGTTCCAGGAGGCAGTGAGAACCAGCATTACTTTTCCCCGCTGGCACCTTTGCTGTGGCAGCAAAAGCTGGACGTTTGTCTTTTTTGCTCCGGAGGGCGCCGAAAGCAAAAACAGCTGCTTTTGAGGATGGAGTCCGCAGGAAAGCAGAGAGGGCCAAATTGTCTGGAGCATTTGAAAGGGTTCCAGGAGGCAGTGAGAACCAGCATTACTTTTCCCCGCTGGCACCTTTGCTGTGGCAGCAAAAGCTGGACGTTTGTCTTTTTTGCTCCGGAGGCTGCCGAAAGCAAAAACAGGTGCTTTTGAGGATGGAGTCCGCAGGAAAGCAGAGAGGGCCAAATTGTCTGGGGCATTTGAAAGGGTTCCAGGAGGCAGTGAGAACCAGCATTACTTTTCCCCGCTGGCACCTTTGCTGTGGCAGCAAAAGCTGGACGTTTGTCTTTTTTGCTCCGGAGGCTGCCGAAAGCGAAAACAGGTGCTTTTGAGGATGGAGTCCACAGGAAAGCAGAGAGGGCCAAATTGTCTGGGGCATTTGAAGAGGTTCCAGGAGGCAGTGAGAACCAGCATTACTTTTCCCCGCTGGCACCTTTGCTGTGGCAGCAAAAGCTGGACGTTTGTCTTTTTTGCTCCGGAGGCTGCCGAAAGCGAAAACAGGTGCTTTTGAGGATGGAGTCCACAGGAAAGCAGAGAGGGCCAAATTGTCTGTGGCATTTGAAAGGGTTCCAGGAGGCAGTGAGAACCAGCATTACTTTTCCCCGCTGGCACCTTTGCTGTGGCAGCAAAAGCTGGACGTTTGTCTTTTTTGCTCCGGAGGCTGCCGAAAGCGAAAACAGGTGCTTTTGAGGATGGAGTCCGCAGGAAAGCAGAGAGGGCCAAATTGTCTGGGGCATTTGAAGGAGTTCCAGGAGGCAGTGAGAACCAGCATTACTTTTCCCCGCTGGCACCTTTGCTGTGGCAGCAAAAGCTGGACGTTTGTCTTTTTTGCTCCGGAGGCTGCCGAAAGCAAAAATAGGTTCTTTTGAAGATGGAGTCCGCAGGAAAGCAGAGAGGGCCAAATTGTCTGGGGCATTTGAAAGGGTTCCAGGAGGCAGTGAGAACCAGCATTACTTTTCCCCGCTGGCACCTTTGCTGTGGCAGCAAAAGCTGGACGTTTGTCTTTTTTGCTCCGGAGGGCGCCGAAAGGGAAAATAGGTTCTTTTGAGGATGGAGTCCGCAGGAAAGCAGAGAGGGCCAAATTGTCTGTGGCATTTGAAAGGGTTCCAGGAGGCAGTGAGAACCAGCATTACTTTTCCCCGCTGGCACCTTTGCTGTGGCAGCAAAAGCTGGACGTTTGTCTTTTTTGCTCCGGAGGCTGCCGAAAGCGAAAACAGGTGCTTTTGAGGATGGAGTCCGCAGGAAAGCAGAGAGGGCCAAATTGTCTGGGGCATTTGAAGAGGTTCCAGGAGGCAGTGAGAACCAGCATTACTTTTCCCCGCTGGCACCTTTGCTGTGGCAGCAAAAGCTGGACGTTTGTCTTTTTTGCTCCGGAGGCTGCCGAAAGCGAAAACAGGTGCTTTTGAGGATGGAGTCCGCAGGAAAGCAGAGAGGGCCAAATTGTCTGTGGCATTTGAAAGGGTTCCAGGAGGCAGTGAGAACCAGCATTACTTTTCCCCGCTGGCACCTTTGCTGTGGCAGCAAAAGCTGGACGTTTTTCTCTTTTGCTCCGGAGGCTGCCGAAAGCGAAAATACGCGCTTTTGAGGATAGAGTCCACAGGAAAGCAGAGAGGGCCAAATTGTCTGGGGCATTTGAAAGGGTTTCAGGAGGCAGTGAGAACCAGCATTACTTTTCCCCGCTGGCACCTTTGCTGTGGCAGCAAAAGCTGGACGTTTGTCTTTTTTGCTCCGGAGGCTGCCGAAAGCGAAAACAGGTGCTTTTGAGGATGGAGTCCACAGGAAAGCAGAGAGGGCCAAATTGTCTGTGGCATTTGAACAGGTTCCAGGAGGCAGTGAGAACCAGCATTACTTTTCCCCGCTGGCACCTTTGCTGTGGCAGCAAAAGCTGGACGTTTGTCTTTTTTGCTCCGGAGGCTGCCGAAAGCGAAAATAGGTGCTTTTGAGGATGGAGTCCGCAGGAAAGCAGAGAGGGCCAAATTGTCTGTGGCATTTGAAGAGGTTCCAGGAGGCAGTGAGAACCAGCATCACTTTTCTTCGCTGGCACCTTTGCTGTGGCAGCAAAAGCTGGACGTTTGTCTTTTTACCACCGGAGGGCGCCGAAAGTGAAAAAAGGCGCTTTTGAGGATAGAGTCCGCAGGAAAGCAGAGAGGGCTTAATTGTCTGGGGCATTTGAAAGGGTTCCAGGAGGCAGTGAGGACCAGCATTACTTTTCCCCGCTGGCACCTTTGTTGTGGCAGCAAAAGCTGGACGTTTGTCTTTTTTGCTCCGGAGGCTGCCGAAAGCGAAAACAGGTGCTTTTGAGGATGGAGTCCGCAGGAAAGCAGAGAGGGCCAAATTGTCTGTGGCATTTAAAGAGGTTCCAGGAGGCAGTGAGGACCGGCATCATATTTCCTGGCTGGCACCTTTGCTGTGGCAGCAAAAGCTGGACGTTTGTCTTTTTTGCTCCGGAGGGCGTCGAAAGCGAAAACAGGTTCTTTTGAGGATGGAGTCCGCAGGAAAGCAGAGAGGGCCAAATTGTCTGTGGCATTTGAAAGAGTTCCAGGAGGCAGTGAGAACCAGCATTACTTTTCCCCGCTGGCACCTTTGCTGCGGCAGCAAAAGCTGGACGTTTGTCTTTTTTGCTCCGGAGGTTGCCGAAAGCGAAAACAGGTGCTTTTGAGGATGGAGTCCGCAGGAAAGCAGAGAGGGCCAAATTGTCTGTGGCATTTGAAAGGGTTCCAGGAGGCAGTGAGAACCAGCATTACTTTTCCCCGCTGGCACCTTTGCTGTGGCAGCAAAAGCTGGACGTTTGTCTTTTTTGCTCCGGAGGCTGCCGAAAGGGAAAATAGGTTCTTTTGAGGATGGAGTCCGCAGGAAAGCAGAGAGGGCCAAATTGTCTGGGGCATTTGAAAGGGTTCCAGGAGGCAGTGAGAACCAGCATTACTTTTCCCCGCTAGCACCTTTGCTGTGGCAGCAAAAGCTGGACGTTTGTCTTTTTTGCTCCGGAGGCTGCCGAAAGCGAAAACAGGTGCTTTTGAGGATGGAGTCCGCAGGAAAGCAGAGAGGGCCAAATTGTCTGGGGCATTTGAAAGGGTTCGAGGAGGCAGTGAGAACCAGCATTACTTTTCCCCGCTGGCACCTTTGCTGTGGCAGCAAAAGCTGGACGTTTGTCTTTTTTGCTCCGGAGGCTGCCGAAAGCGAAAACAGGTGCTTTTGAGGATGGAGTCCACAGGAAAGCAGAGAGGGCCAAATTGTCTGGGGCATTTGAAAGGGTTCCAGGAGGCAGTGAGAACCAGCATTACTTTTCCCCGCTGGCACCTTTGCTGTGGCAGCAAAAGCTGGACGTTTGTCTTTTTTGCTCCGGAGGTTGCCGAAAGCGAAAACAGGTGCTTTTGAGGATGGAGTCCGCAGGAAAGCAGAGAAGGCCAAATTGTCTGTGGCATTTGAAGAGGTTCCAGGAGGCAGTGAGAACCAGCATTACTTTTCCCCGCTGGCACCTTTGCTGTGGCAGCAAAAGCTGGACGTTTGTCTTTTTTGCTCCGGAGGCTGCCGAAAGTGAAAACAGGTGCTTTTGAGGATGGAGTCCGCAGGAAAGCAGAGAGGGCCAAATTGTCTGTGGCATTTGAAGAGGTTCCAGGAGGCAGTGAGAACCAGCATTACTTTTCCCCGCTGGTACCTTTGCTGTGGCAGCAAAAGCGTGACGTTTGTCTTTTTTGCTCCGGAGGGCGCCGAAAGCAAAAATAGGTTCTTTTGAAGATGGAGTCCGCAGGAAAGCAGAGAGGGCCAAATTGTCTGTGGCATTTGAAAGGGTTCCAGGAGGCAGTGAGAACCAGCATTACTTTTCCCCGCTGGCACCTTTGCTGTGGCAGCAAAAGCTGGACGTTTGTCTTTTTTGCTCCGGAGGGCGCCGAAAGCAAAAACAGCTGCTTTTGAGGATGGAGTCCGCAGGAAAGCAGAGAGGGCCAAATTGTCTGTGGCATTTGAAAGGGTTCCAGGAGGCAGTGAGAACCAGCATTACTTTTCCCCGCTGGCACCTTTGCTGTGGCAGCAAAAGCTGGACGTTTGTCTTTTTTGCTCCGGAGGCTGCCGAAAGCGAAAACAGGTGCTTTTGAGGATGGAGTCCGCAGGAAAGCAGAGAGGGCCAAATTGTCTGTGGCATTTGAAAGGGTTCCAGGAGGCAGTGAGAACCAGCATTACTTTTCCCCGCTGGCACCTTTGCTGTGGCAGCAAAAGCTGGACGTTTGTCTTTTTTGCTCCGGAGGCTGCCGAAAGCGAAAACAGGTGCTTTTGAGGATGGAGTCCGCAGGAAAGCAGAGAGGGCCAAATTGTCTGGGGCATTTGAAGGAGTTCCAGGAGGCAGTGAGAACCAGCATTACTTTTCCCCGCTGGTACCTTTGCTGTGGCAGCAAAAGCGTGACGTTTGTCTTTTTTGCTCCGGAGGGCGCCGAAAGCAAAAATAGGTTCTTTTGAAGATGGAGTCCGCAGGAAAGCAGAGAGGGCCAAATTGTCTGGGGCATTTGAAAGGGTTCCAGGAGGCAGTGAGAACCAGCATTACTTTTCCCCGCTGGCACCTTTGCTGTGGCAGCAAAAGCTGGACGTTTGTCTTTTTTGCTCCGGAGGCTGCCGAAAGCGAAAACAGGTGCTTTTGAGGATGGAGTCCGCAGGAAAGCAGAGAGGGCCAAATTGTCTGGGGCATTTGAAGAGGTTCCAGGAGGCAGTGAGAACCAGCATTACTTTTCCCCGCTGGCACCTTTGCTGTGGCAGCAAAAGCTGGACGTTTGTCTTTTTTGCTCCGGAGGCTGCCGAAAGCGAAAACAGGTGCTTTTGAGGATGGAGTCCGCAGGAAAGCAGAGAGGGCCAAATTGTCTGTGGCATTTGAAAGGGTTCCAGGAGGCAGTGAGAACCAGCATTACTTTTCCCCGCTGGCACCTTTGCTGTGGCAGCAAAAGCTGGACGTTTGTCTCTTTTGCTCCGGAGGCTGCCGAAAGCGAAAATACGCGCTTTTGAGGATAGAGTCCACAGGAAAGCAGAGAGGGCCAAATTGTCTGGGGCATTTGAAAGGGTTTCAGGAGGCAGTGAGAACCAGCATTACTTTTCCCCGCTGGCACCTTTGCTGTGGCAGCAAAAGCTGGACGTTTGTCTTTTTTGCTCCGGAGGCTGCCGAAAGCGAAAACAGGTGCTTTTGAGGATGGAGTCCACAGGAAAGCAGAGAGGGCCAAATTGTCTGTGGCATTTGAACAGGTTCCAGGAGGCAGTGAGAACCAGCATTACTTTTCCCCGCTGGCACCTTTGCTGTGGCAGCAAAAGCTGGACGTTTGTCTTTTTTGCTCCGGAGGCTGCCGAAAGCGAAAATAGGTGCTTTTGAGGATGGAGTCCGCAGGAAAGCAGAGAGGGCCAAATTGTCTGTGGCATTTGAAGAGGTTCCAGGAGGCAGTGAGAACCAGCATCACTTTTCTTCGCTGGCACCTTTGCTGTGGCAGCAAAAGCTGGACGTTTGTCTTTTTACCACCGGAGGGCGCCGAAAGTGAAAAAAGGCGCTTTTGAGGATAGAGTCCGCAGGAAAGCAGAGAGGGCTTAATTGTCTGGGGCATTTGAAAGGGTTCCAGGAGGCAGTGAGGACCAGCATTACTTTTCCCCGCTGGCACCTTTGTTGTGGCAGCAAAAGCTGGACGTTTGTCTTTTTTGCTCCGGAGGCTGCCGAAAGCGAAAACAGGTGCTTTTGAGGATGGAGTCCGCAGGAAAGCAGAGAGGGCCAAATTGTCTGTGGCATTTAAAGAGGTTCCAGGAGGCAGTGAGGACCGGCATCATATTTCCTGGCTGGCACCTTTGCTGTGGCAGCAAAAGCTGGACGTTTGTCTTTTTTGCTCCGGAGGGCGTCGAAAGCGAAAACAGGTTCTTTTGAGGATGGAGTCCGCAGGAAAGCAGAGAGGGCCAAATTGTCTGTGGCATTTGAAAGAGTTCCAGGAGGCAGTGAGAACCAGCATTACTTTTCCCCGCTGGCACCTTTGCTGCGGCAGCAAAAGCTGGACGTTTGTCTTTTTTGCTCCAGAGGTTGCCGAAAGCGAAAACAGGTGCTTTTGAGGATGGAGTCCGCAGGAAAGCAGAGAGGGCCAAATTGTCTGTGGCATTTGAAAGGGTTCCAGGAGGCAGTGAGAACCAGCATTACTTTTCCCCGCTGGCACCTTTGCTGTGGCAGCAAAAGCTGGACGTTTGTCTTTTTTGCTCCGGAGGCTGCCGAAAGGGAAAATAGGTTCTTTTGAGGATGGAGTCCGCAGGAAAGCAGAGAGGGCCAAATTGTCTGGGGCATTTGAAAGGGTTCCAGGAGGCAGTGAGAACCAGCATTACTTTTCCCCGCTGGCACCTTTGCTGTGGCAGCAAAAGCTGGACGTTTGTCTTTTTTGCTCCGGAGGCTGCCGAAAGCGAAAACAGGTGCTTTTGAGGATGGAGTCCGCAGGAAAGCAGAGAGGGCCAAATTGTCTGGGGCATTTGAAAGGGTTCCAGGAGGCAGTGAGAACCAGCATTACTTTTCCCCGCTGGCACCTTTGCTGTGGCAGCAAAAGCTGGACGTTTGTCTTTTTTGCTCCGGAGGCTGCCGAAAGCGAAAACAGGTGCTTTTGAGGATGGAGTCCGCAGAAAAGCAGAGAGGGCCAAATTGTCTGTGGCATTTGAAAGGGTTCCAGGAGGCAGTGAGAACCAGCATTACTTTTCCCCGCTGGCACCTTTGCTGTGGCAGCAAAAGCTGGACGTTTGTCTTTTTTGCTCCGGAGGGCGCCGAAAGGGAAAATAGGTTCTTTTGAGGATGGAGTCCGCAGGAAAGCAGAGAGGGCCAAATTGTCTGGGGCATTTGAAAGGGTTCCAGGAGGCAGTGAGAACCAGCATTACTTTTCCCCGCTGGCACCTTTGCTGTGGCAGCAAAAGCTGGACGTTTGTCTTTTTTGCTCCGGAGGCTGCCGAAAGCGAAAACAGGTGCTTTTGAGGATGGAGTCCGCAGGAAAGCAGAGAGGGCCAAATTGTCTGGGGCATTTGAAAGGGTTCCAGGAGGCAGTGAGAACCAGCATTACTTTTCCCCGCTGGCACCTTTGCTGTGGCAGCAAAAGCTGGACGTTTGTCTTTTTTGCTCCGGAGGCTGCCGAAAGCGAAAACAGGTGCTTTTGAGGATGGAGTCCGCAGGAAAGCAGAGAGGGCCAAATTGTCTGTGGCATTTGAAAGGGTTCCAGGAGGCAGTGAGAACCAGCATTACTTTTCCCCGCTGGCACCTTTGCTGTGGCAGCAAAAGCTGGACGTTTGTCTCTTTTGCTCCGGAGGCTGCCGAAAGCGAAAATAGGCGCTTTTGAGGATAGAGTCCACAGGAAAGCAGAGAGGGCCAAATTGTCTGGGGCATTTGAAAGGGTTTCAGGAGGCAGTGAGAACCAGCATTACTTTTCCCCGCTGGCACCTTTGCTGTGGCAGCAAAAGCTGGACGTTTGTCTTTTTTGCTCCGGAGGCTGCCGAAAGCGAAAACAGGTGCTTTTGAGGATGGAGTCCGCAGGAAAGCAGAGAGGGCCAAATTGTCTGTGGCATTTGAAGAGGTTCCAGGAGGCAGTGAGAACCAGCATCACTTTTCTTCGCTGGCACCTTTGCTGTGGCAGCAAAAGCTGGACGTTTGTCTTTTTACCACCGGAGGGCGCCGAAAGTGAAAAAAGGCGCTTTTGAGGATAGAGTCCGCAGGAAAGCAGAGAGGACTTAATTGTCTGGGGCATTTGAAAGGGTTCCAGGAGGCAGTGAGGACCAGCATTACTTTTCCCCGCTGGCACCTTTGTTGTGGCAGCAAAAGCTGGACGTTTGTCTTTTTTGCTCCGGAGGCTGCCGAAAGCGAAAACAGGTGCTTTTGAGGATGGAGTCCGCAGGAAAGCAGAGAGGGCCAAATTGTCTGTGGCATTTAAAGAGGTTCCAGGAGGCAGTGAGGACCGGCATCATATTTCCTGGCTGGCACCTTTGCTGTGGCAGCAAAAGCTGGACGTTTGTCTTTTTTGCTCCGGAGGGCGTCGAAAGCGAAAACAGGTTCTTTTGAGGATGGAGTCCGCAGGAAAGCAGAGAGGGCCAAATTGTCTGTGGCATTTGAAAGAGTTCCAGGAGGCAGTGAGAACCAGCATTACTTTTCCCCGCTGGCACCTTTGCTGCGGCAGCAAAAGCTGGACGTTTGTCTTTTTTGCTCCGGAGGCTGCCGAAAGCGAAAACAGGTGCTTTTGAGGATGGAGTCCGCAGGAAAGCAGAGAGGGCCAAATTGTCTGTGGCATTTGAAAGAGTTCCAGGAGGCAGTGAGAACCAGCATTACTTTTCCCCGCTGGCACCTTTGCTGTGGCAGCAAAAGCTGGACGTTTGTCTTTTTTGCTCCGGAGGCTGCCGAAAGCGAAAACAGGTGCTTTTGAGGATGGAGTCCGCAGGAAAGCAGAGAGGGCCAAATTGTCTGGGGCATTTGAAAGGGTTCCAGGAGGCAGTGAGAACCAGCATTACTTTTCCCCGCTGGCACCTTTGCTGTGGCAGCAAAAGCTGGACGTTTGTCTTTTTTGCTCCGGAGGCTGCCGAAAGTGAAAACAGGTGCTTTTGAGGATGGAGTCCGCAGGAAAGCAGAGAGGGCCAAATTGTCTGTGGCATTTGAAGAGGTTCCAGGAGGCAGTGAGAACCAGCATTACTTTTCCCCGCTGGTACCTTTGCTGTGGCAGCAAAAGCGTGACGTTTGTCTTTTTTGCTCCGGAGGGCGCCGAAAGCAAAAATAGGTTCTTTTGAAGATGGAGTCCGCAGGAAAGCAGAGAGGGCCAAATTGTCTGTGGCATTTGAAAGGGTTCCAGGAGGCAGTGAGAACCAGCATTACTTTTCCCCGCTGGCACCTTTGCTGTGGCAGCAAAAGCTGGACGTTTGTCTTTTTTGCTCCGGAGGGCGCCGAAAGCAAAAACAGCTGCTTTTGAGGATGGAGTCCGCAGGAAAGCAGAGAGGGCCAAATTGTCTGGGGCATTTGAAAGGGTTCCAGGAGGCAGTGAGAACCAGCATTACTTTTCCCCGCTGGCACCTTTGCTGTGGCAGCAAAAGCTGGACGTTTGTCTTTTTTGCTCCGGAGGGCGCCGAAAGCAAAAACAGCTGCTTTTGAGGATGGAGTCCGCAGGAAAGCAGAGAGGGCCAAATTGTCTGGGGCATTTGAAAGGGTTCCAGGAGGCAGTGAGAACCAGCATTACTTTTCCCCGCTGGCACCTTTGCTGTGGCAGCAAAAGCTGGACGTTTGTCTTTTTTGCTCCGGAGGCTGCCGAAAGCGAAAACAGGTGCTTTTGAGGATGGAGTCCGCAGGAAAGCAGAGAGGGCCAAATTGTCTGGGGCATTTGAAAGGGTTCCAGGAGGCAGTGAGAACCAGCATTACTTTTCCCCGCTGGCACCTTTGCTGTGGCAGCAAAAGCTGGACGTTTGTCTTTTTTGCTCCGGAGGCTGCCGAAAGCGAAAACAGGTGCTTTTGAGGATGGAGTCCGCAGGAAAGCAGAGAGGGCCAAATTGTCTGTGGCATTTGAAAGGGTTCCAGGAGGCAGTGAGAACCAGCATTACTTTTCCCCGCTGGCACCTTTGCTGTGGCAGCAAAAGCTGGACGTTTGTCTTTTTTGCTCCGGAGGCTGCCGAAAGCGAAAACAGGTGCTTTTGAGGATGGAGTCCGCAGGAAAGCAGAGAGGGCCAAATTGTCTGGGGCATTTGAAAGGGTTCCAGGAGGCAGTGAGAACCAGCATTACTTTTCCCCGCTGGCACCTTTGCTGTGGCAGCAAAAGCTGGACGTTTGTCTTTTTTGCTCCGGAGGCTGCCGAAAGCGAAAACAGGTGCTTTTGAGGATGGAGTCCGCAGGAAAGCAGAGAGGGCCAAATTGTCTGGGGCATTTGAAGAGGTTCCAGGAGGCAGTGAGAACCAGCATTACTTTTCCCCGCTGGCACCTTTGCTGTGGCAGCAAAAGCTGGACATTTGTCTTTTTTGCTCCGGAGGCTGCCGAAAGCGAAAACAGGTGCTTTTGAGGATGGAGTCCGCAGGAAAGCAGAGAGGGCCAAATTGTCTGTGGCATTTGAAAGGGTTCTAGGAGGCAGTGAGAACCAGCATTACTTTTCCCCGTTGGCACCTTTGCTGTGGCAGCAAAAGCTGGACGTTTGTCTTTTTTGCTCCGGAGGCTGCCGAAAGCGAAAATAGGTGCTTTTGAGGATGGAGTCCGCAGGAAAGCAGAGAGGGCCAAATTGTCTGTGGCATTTGAAAGAGTTCCAGGAGGCAGTGAGAACCAGCATCACTTTTCCCCGCTGGCACCTTTGCTGTGGCAGCAAAAGCTGGACGTTTGTCTTTTTTGCTCCGGAGGTTGCCGAAAGCGAAAACACGTGCTTTTGGGATGGAGTCTGCAGGAAAGCAGAGAGGGCCAAATTGTCTGTGGCATTGAACAGGTTCCAGGAGGCAGTGAGAACCAGCATCACTTTTCCCCGCTGGCACCTTTGCTGTGGCAGCAAAAGCTGGACGTTTGTCTTTTTACCACCGGAGGGCGCCGAAAGTGAAAAAAGGCGCTTTTGAGGATAGAGTCCGCAGGAAAGCAGAGAGGGCTTAATTGTCTGGGGCATTTGAAAGGGTTCCAGGAGGCAGTGAGAACCAGCATTACTTTTCCCCGCTGGCACCTTTGCTGTGGCAGCAAAAGCTGGACGTTTGTCTTTTTTGCTCCGGAGGCTGCCGAAAGCGAAAACAGGTGCTTTTGAGGATGGAGTCCACAGGAAAGCAGAGAGGGCCAAATTGTCTGGGGCATTTGAACAGGTTCCAGGAGGCAGTGAGAACCAGCATTACTTTTCCCCGCTGGCACCTTTGCTGTGGCAGCAAAAGCTGGACGTTTGTCTTTTTTGCTCCGGAGGCTGCGAAAGCGAAAATAGGTGCTTTTGAGGATGGAGTCCGCAGGAAAGCAGAGAGGGCCAAATTGTCTGTGGCATTTGAAAGAGTTCCAGGAGGCAGTGAGAACCAGCATCACTTTTCTTCGCTGGCACCTTTGCTGTGGCAGCAAAAGCTGGACGTTTGTCTTTTTTGCTCCGGAGGTTGCCGAAAGCGAAAACAGGTGCTTTTGAGGATGGAGTCCGCAGGAAAGCAGAGAGGGCCAAATTGTCTGGGGCATTTGAAGAGGTTCCAGGAGGCAGTGAGAACCAGCATTACTTTTCCCCGCTGGCACCTTTGCTGTGGCAGCAAAAGCTGGACGTTTGTCTTTTTTGCTCCGGAGGCTGCCGAAAGCGAAAACAGGTGCTTTTGAGGATGGAGTCCGCAGGAAAGCAGAGAGGGCCAAATTGTCTGTGGCATTTGAAAGGGTTCCAGGAGGCAGTGAGAACCAGCATTACTTTTCCCCGCTGGCACCTTTGCTGTGGCAGCAAAAGCTGGACGTTTGTCTTTTTTGCTCCGGAGGCTGCCGAAAGCGAAAACAGGTGCTTTTGTGGATGGAGTCCGCAGGAAAGCAGAGAGGGCCAAATTGTCTGTGGCATTTGAACAGGTTCCAGGAGGCAGTGAGAACCAGCATTACTTTTCCCCGCTGGCACCTTTGCTGTGGCAGCAAAAGCTGGACGTTTGTCTTTTTTGCTCCGGAGGCTGCCGAAAGCGAAAACAGGTGCTTTTGAGGATGGAGTCCGCAGGAAAGCAGAGAGGGCCAAATTGTCTGTGACATTTGAAAGAGTTCCAGGAGGCAGTGAGAACCAGCATCACTTTTCTTCGCTGGCACCTTTGCTGTGGCAGCAAAAGCTGGACGTTTGTCTTTTTACCACCGGAGGGCGCCGAAAGTGAAAAAAGGCGCTTTTGAGGATAGAGTCCGCAGGAAAGCAGAGAGGGCTTAATTGTCTGGGGCATTTGAAAGGGTTCCAGGAGGCAGTGAGGACCAGCATTACTTTTCCCCGCTGGCACCTTTGTTGTGGCAGCAAAAGCTGGACGTTTGTCTTTTTTGCTCCGGAGGCTGCCGAAAGCGAAAACAGGTGCTTTTGAGGATGGAGTCCGCAGGAAAGCAGAGAGGGCCAAATTGTCTGTGGCATTTAAAGAGGTTCCAGGAGGCAGTGAGGACCGGCATCATATTTCCTGGCTGGCACCTTTGCTGTGGCAGCAAAAGCTGGACGTTTGTCTTTTTTGCTCCGGAGGGCGTCGAAAGCGAAAACAGGTTCTTTTGAGGATGGAGTCCGCAGGAAAGCAGAGAGGGCCAAATTGTCTGTGGCATTTGAAAGAGTTCCAGGAGGCAGTGAGAACCAGCATTACTTTTCCCCGCTGGCACCTTTGCTGCGGCAGCAAAAGCTGGACGTTTGTCTTTTTTGCTCCGGAGGTTGCCGAAAGCGAAAACAGGTGCTTTTGAGGATGGAGTCCGCAGGAAAGCAGAGAGGGCCAAATTGTCTGTGGCATTTGAAAGGGTTCCAGGAGGCAGTGAGAACCAGCATTACTTTTCCCCGCTGGCACCTTTGCTGTGGCAGCAAAAGCTGGACGTTTGTCTTTTTTGCTCCGGAGGCTGCCGAAAGGGAAAATAGGTTCTTTTGAGGATGGAGTCCGCAGGAAAGCAGAGAGGGCCAAATTGTCTGTGGCATTTGAAAGGGTTCCAGGAGGCAGTGAGAACCAGCATTACTTTTCCCCGCTGGCACCTTTGCTGTGGCAGCAAAAGCTGGACGTTTGTCTTTTTTGCTCCGGAGGCTGCCGAAAGCGAAAACAGGTGCTTTTGAGGATGGAGTCCGCAGGAAAGCAGAGAGGGCCAAATTGTCTGTGGCATTTGAAAGGGTTCCAGGAGGCAGTGAGAACCAGCATTACTTTTCCCCGCTGGCACCTTTGCTGTGGCAGCAAAAGCTGGACGTTTGTCTTTTTTGCTCCGGAGGCTGCCGAAAGCGAAAACAGGTGCTTTTGAGGATGGAGTCCGCAGGAAAGCAGAGAGGGCCAAATTGTCTGGGGCATTTGAAAGGGTTCCAGGAGGCAGTGAGAACCAGCATTACTTTTCCCCGCTGGCACCTTTGCTGTGGCAGCAAAAGCTGGACGTTTGTCTTTTTTGCTCCGGAGGCTGCCGAAAGCGAAAACAGGTGCTTTTGAGGATGGAGTCCACAGGAAAGCAGAGAGGGCCAAATTGTCTGTGGCATTTGAAGAGGTTCCAGGAGGCAGTGAGAACCAGCATTACTTTTCCCCGCTGGTACCTTTGCTGTGGCAGCAAAAGCGTGACGTTTGTCTTTTTTGCTCCGGAGGGCGCCGAAAGCAAAAATAGGTTCTTTTGAAGATGGAGTCCGCAGGAAAGCAGAGAGGGCCAAATTGTCTGTGGCATTTGAAAGGGTTCCAGGAGGCAGTGAGAACCAGCATTACTTTTCCCCGCTGGCACCTTTGCTGTGGCAGCAAAAGCTGGACGTTTGTCTTTTTTGCTCCGGAGGCTGCCGAAAGCGAAAACAGGTGCTTTTGAGGATGGAGTCCGCAGGAAAGCAGAGAGGGCCAAATTGTCTGGGGCATTTGAAAGGGTTCCAGGAGGCAGTGAGAACCAGCATTACTTTTCCCCGCTGGCACCTTTGCTGTGGCAGCAAAAGCTGGACGTTTGTCTTTTTTGCTCCGGAGGCTGCCGAAAGCGAAAACAGGTGCTTTTGAGGATGGAGTCCGCAGGAAAGCAGAGAGGGCCAAATTGTCTGGGGCATTTGAAGGAGTTCCAGGAGGCAGTGAGAACCAGCATTACTTTTCCCCGCTGGCACCTTTGCTGTGGCAGCAAAAGCTGGACGTTTGTCTTTTTTGCTCCGGAGGCTGCCGAAAGTGAAAACAGGTGCTTTTGAGGATGGAGTCCGCAGGAAAGCAGAGAGGGCCAAATTGTCTGTGGCATTTGAAGGAGTTCCAGGAGGCAGTGAGAACCAGCATTACTTTTCCCCGCTGGTACCTTTGCTGTGGCAGCAAAAGCGTGACGTTTGTCTTTTTTGCTCCGGAGGGCGCCGAAAGCAAAAATAGGTTCTTTTGAAGATGGAGTCCGCAGGAAAGCAGAGAGGGCCAAATTGTCTGTGGCATTTGAAAGGGTTCCAGGAGGCAGTGAGAACCAGCATTACTTTTCCCCGCTGGCACCTTTGCTGTGGCAGCAAAAGCTGGACGTTTGTCTTTTTTGCTCCGGAGGGCGCCGAAAGCAAAAACAGGTGCTTTTGAGGATGGAGTCCGCAGGAAAGCAGAGAGGGCCAAATTGTCTGGGGCATTTGAAAGGGTTCCAGGAGGCAGTGAGAACCAGCATTACTTTTCCCCGCTGGCACCTTTGCTGTGGCAGCAAAAGCTGGACGTTTGTCTTTTTTGCTCCGGAGGCTGCCGAAAGCGAAAACAGCTGCTTTTGAGGATGGAGTCCGCAGGAAAGCAGAGAGGGCCAAATTGTCTGGGGCATTTGAAAGGGTTCCAGGAGGCAGTGAGAACCAGCATTACTTTTCCCCGCTGGCACCTTTGCTGTGGCAGCAAAAGCTGGACGTTTGTCTTTTTTGCTCCGGAGGCTGCCGAAAGCGAAAACAGCTGCTTTTGAGGATGGAGTCCGCAGGAAAGCAGAGAGGGCCAAATTGTCTGTGGCATTTGAAAGGGTTCCAGGAGGCAGTGAGAACCAGCATTACTTTTCCCCGCTGGCACCTTTGCTGTGGCAGCAAAAGCTGGACGTTTGTCTTTTTTGCTCCGGAGGCTGCCGAAAGCGAAAACAGCTGCTTTTGAGGATGGAGTCCGCAGGAAAGCAGAGAGGGCCAAATTGTCTGGGGCATTTGAAAGGGTTCCAGGAGGCAGTGAGAACCAGCATTACTTTTCCCCGCTGGCACCTTTGCTGTGGCAGCAAAAGCTGGACGTTTGTCTTTTTTGCTCCGGAGGGCGCCGAAAGGGAAAATAGGTTCTTTTGAGGATGGAGTCCGCAGGAAAGCAGAGAGGGCCAAATTGTCTGTGGCATTTGAAAGGGTTCCAGGAGGCAGTGAGAACCAGCATTACTTTTCCCCGCTGGCACCTTTGCTGTGGCAGCAAAAGCTGGACGTTTGTCTTTTTTGCTCCGGAGGCTGCCGAAAGCGAAAACAGGTGCTTTTGAGGATGGAGTCCGCAGGAAAGCAGAGAGGGCCAAATTGTCTGTGGCATTTGAAAGGGTTCCAGGAGGCAGTGAGAACCAGCATTACTTTTCCCCGCTGGCACCTTTGCTGTGGCAGCAAAACCTGGACGTTTGTCTTTTTAGCTCCGGAGGCTGCCGAAAGCGAAAACAGGTGCTTTTGAGGATGGAGTCCGCAGGAAAGCAGAGAGGGCCAAATTGTCTGGGGCATTTGAAGAGGTTCCAGGAGGCAGTGAGAACCAGCATTACTTTTCCCCGCTGGCACCTTTGCTGTGGCAGCAAAAGCTGGACATTTGTCTTTTTTGCTCCGGAGGCTGCCGAAAGCTAAAACAGGTGCTTTTGAGGATGGAGTCCGCAGGAAAGCAGAGAGGGCCAAATTGTCTGTGGCATTTGAAAGGGTTCCAGGAGGCAGTGAGAACCAGCATTACTTTTCCCCGCTGGCACCTTTGCTGTGGCAGCAAAAGCTGGACGTTTGTCTTTTTTGCTCCGGAGGCTGCCGAAAGCGAAAATAGGTGCTTTTGAGGATGGAGTCCGCAGGAAAGCAGAGAGGGCCAAATTGTCTGGGGCATTTGAAAGGGTTCCAGGAGGCAGTGAGAACCAGCATTACTTTTCCCCGCTGGCACCTTTGCTGTGGCAGCAAAAGCTGGACGTTTGTCTTTTTTGCTCCAAACAGCGGCGAAAGTGAAAACAGGTGCTTTTGAGGATGGAGTCCGCAGGAAAGCAGAGAGGGCCAAATTGTCTGGGGCATTTGAAAGGGTTCCAGGAGGCAGTGAGAACCAGCATTACTTTTCCCCGCTGGCACCTTTGCTGTGGCAGCAAAAGCTGGACATTTGTCTTTTTTGCTCCGGAGGCTGCCGAAAGCGAAAACAGGTGCTTTTGAGGATGGAGTCCGCAGGAAAGCAGAGAGGGCCAAATTGTCTGTGGCATTTGAAAGGGTTCCAGGAGGCAGTGAGAACCAGCATTACTTTTCCCCGCTGGCACCTTTGCTGTGGCAGCAAAAGCTGGACGTTTGTCTTTTTTGCTCCGGAGGCTGCCGAAAGCGAAAACAGGTGCTTTTGAGGATGGAGTCCGCAGGAAAGCAGAGAGGGCCAAATTGTCTGTGGCATTTGAAAGGGTTCCAGGAGGCAGTGAGAACCAGCATTACTTTTCCCCGCTGGCACCTTTGCTGTGGCAGCAAAAGCTGGACGTTTGTCTTTTTTGCTCCGGAGGCTGCCGAAAGCGAAAACAGGTGCTTTTGAGGATGGAGTCCGCAGGAAAGCAGAGAGGGCCAAATTGTCTGGGGCATTTGAAGAGGTTTCAGGAGGCAGTGAGAACCAGCATTACTTTTCCCCGCTGGCACCTTTGCTGTGGCAGCAAAAGCTGGACATTTGTCTTTTTTGCTCCGGAGGCTGCCGAAAGCGAAAACAGGTGCTTTTGAGGATGGAGTCCGCAGGAAAGCAGAGAGGGCCAAATTGTCTGTGGCATTTGAAAGGGTTCTAGGAGGCAGTGAGAACCAGCATTACTTTTCCCCGTTGGCACCTTTGCTGTGGCAGCAAAAGCTGGACGTTTGTCTTTTTTGCTCCGGAGGCTGCCGAAAGCGAAAATAGGTGCTTTTGAGGATGGAGTCCGCAGGAAAGCAGAGAGGGCCAAATTGTCTGTGGCATTTGAAAGAGTTCCAGGAGGCAGTGAGAACCAGCATCACTTTTCCCCGCTGGCACCTTTGCTGTGGCAGCAAAAGCTGGACGTTTGTCTTTTTTGCTCCGGAGGTTGCCGAAAGCGAAAACACGTGCTTTTGGGATGGAGTCCGCAGGAAAGCAGAGAGGGCCAAATTGTCTGTGGCATTGAACAGGTTCCAGGAGGCAGTGAGAACCAGCATCACTTTTCCCCGCTGGCACCTTTGCTGTGGCAGCAAAAGCTGGACGTTTGTCTTTTTACCACCGGAGGGCGCCGAAAGTGAAAAAAGGCGCTTTTGAGGATAGAGTCCGCAGGAAAGCAGAGAGGGCTTAATTGTCTGGGGCATTTGAAAGGGTTCCAGGAGGCAGTGAGAACCAGCATTACTTTTCCCCGCTGGCACCTTTGCTGTGGCAGCAAAAGCTGGACGTTTGTCTTTTTTGCTCCGGAGGCTGCCGAAAGCGAAAACAGGTGCTTTTGAGGATGGAGTCCACAGGAAAGCAGAGAGGGCCAAATTGTCTGGGGCATTTGAACAGGTTCCAGGAGGCAGTGAGAACCAGCATTACTTTTCCCCGCTGGCACCTTTGCTGTGGCAGCAAAAGCTGGACGTTTGTCTTTTTTGCTCCGGAGGCTGCGAAAGCGAAAATAGGTGCTTTTGAGGATGGAGTCCGCAGGAAAGCAGAGAGGGCCAAATTGTCTGTGGCATTTGAAAGAGTTCCAGGAGGCAGTGAGAACCAGCATCACTTTTCTTCGCTGGCACCTTTGCTGTGGCAGCAAAAGCTGGACGTTTGTCTTTTTTGCTCCGGAGGTTGCCGAAAGCGAAAACAGGTGCTTTTGAGGATGGAGTCCGCAGGAAAGCAGAGAGGGCCAAATTGTCTGGGGCATTTGAAGAGGTTCCAGGAGGCAGTGAGAACCAGCATTACTTTTCCCCGCTGGCACCTTTGCTGTGGCAGCAAAAGCTGGACGTTTGTCTTTTTTGCTC
The DNA here is from genome assembly GCF_965231255.1 of Vanellus vanellus. Lineage (NCBI taxonomy): Eukaryota > Metazoa > Chordata > Aves > Charadriiformes > Charadriidae > Vanellus > Vanellus vanellus. The sequence goes on along the minus strand of NW_028126913.1, from coordinate 103,500 downwards.
CGGAGGCTGCCGAAAGCGAAAACAGGTGCTTTTGAGGATGGAGTCCGCAGGAAAGCAGAGAGGGCCAAATTGTCTGTGGCATTTGAAAGGGTTCCAGGAGGCAGTGAGAACCAGCATTACTTTTCCCCGCTGGCACCTTTGCTGTGGCAGCAAAAGCTGGACGTTTGTCTTTTTTGCTCCGGAGGCTGCCGAAAGCGAAAACAGGTGCTTTTGTGGATGGAGTCCGCAGGAAAGCAGAGAGGGCCAAATTGTCTGTGGCATTTGAACAGGTTCCAGGAGGCAGTGAGAACCAGCATTACTTTTCCCCGCTGGCACCTTTGCTGTGGCAGCAAAAGCTGGACGTTTGTCTTTTTTGCTCCGGAGGCTGCCGAAAGCGAAAACAGGTGCTTTTGAGGATGGAGTCCGCAGGAAAGCAGAGAGGGCCAAATTGTCTGTGACATTTGAAAGAGTTCCAGGAGGCAGTGAGAACCAGCATCACTTTTCTTCGCTGGCACCTTTGCTGTGGCAGCAAAAGCTGGACGTTTGTCTTTTTACCACCGGAGGGCGCCGAAAGTGAAAAAAGGCGCTTTTGAGGATAGAGTCCGCAGGAAAGCAGAGAGGGCTTAATTGTCTGGGGCATTTGAAAGGGTTCCAGGAGGCAGTGAGGACCAGCATTACTTTTCCCCGCTGGCACCTTTGTTGTGGCAGCAAAAGCTGGACGTTTGTCTTTTTTGCTCCGGAGGCTGCCGAAAGCGAAAACAGGTGCTTTTGAGGATGGAGTCCGCAGGAAAGCAGAGAGGGCCAAATTGTCTGTGGCATTTAAAGAGGTTCCAGGAGGCAGTGAGGACCGGCATCATATTTCCTGGCTGGCACCTTTGCTGTGGCAGCAAAAGCTGGACGTTTGTCTTTTTTGCTCCGGAGGGCGTCGAAAGCGAAAACAGGTTCTTTTGAGGATGGAGTCCGCAGGAAAGCAGAGAGGGCCAAATTGTCTGTGGCATTTGAAAGAGTTCCAGGAGGCAGTGAGAACCAGCATTACTTTTCCCCGCTGGCACCTTTGTTGCGGCAGCAAAAGCTGGACGTTTGTCTTTTTTGCTCCGGAGGTTGCCGAAAGCGAAAACAGGTGCTTTTGAGGATGGAGTCCGCAGGAAAGCAGAGAGGGCCAAATTGTCTGTGGCATTTGAAAGGGTTCCAGGAGGCAGTGAGAACCAGCATTACTTTTCCCCGCTGGCACCTTTGCTGTGGCAGCAAAAGCTGGACGTTTGTCTTTTTTGCTCCGGAGGCTGCCGAAAGTGAAAATAGGTTCTTTTGAGGATGGAGTCCGCAGGAAAGCAGAGAGGGCCAAATTGTCTGTGGCATTTGAAAGGGTTCCAGGAGGCAGTGAGAACCAGCATTACTTTTCCCCGCTGGCACCTTTGCTGTGGCAGCAAAAGCTGGACGTTTGTCTTTTTTGCTCCGGAGGCTGCCGAAAGCGAAAACAGGTGCTTTTGAGGATGGAGTCCGCAGGAAAGCAGAGAGGGCCAAATTGTCTGTGGCATTTGAAAGGGTTCCAGGAGGCAGTGAGAACCAGCATTACTTTTCCCCGCTGGCACCTTTGCTGTGGCAGCAAAAGCTGGACGTTTGTCTTTTTTGCTCCGGAGGCTGCCGAAAGCGAAAACAGGTGCTTTTGAGGATGGAGTCCGCAGGAAAGCAGAGAGGGCCAAATTGTCTGGGGCATTTGAAAGGGTTCCAGGAGGCAGTGAGAACCAGCATTACTTTTCCCCGCTGGCACCTTTGCTGTGGCAGCAAAAGCTGGACGTTTGTCTTTTTTGCTCCGGAGGCTGCCGAAAGCGAAAACAGGTGCTTTTGAGGATGGAGTCCACAGGAAAGCAGAGAGGGCCAAATTGTCTGTGGCATTTGAAGAGGTTCCAGGAGGCAGTGAGAACCAGCATTACTTTTCCCTGCTGGTACCTTTGCTGTGGCAGCAAAAGCGTGACGTTTGTCTTTTTTGCTCCGGAGGACGCCGAAAGCAAAAATAGGTTCTTTTGAAGATGGAGTCCGCAGGAAAGCAGAGAGGGCCAAATTGTCTGTGGCATTTGAAAGGGTTCCAGGAGGCAGTGAGAACCAGCATTACTTTTCCCCGCTGGCACCTTTGCTGTGGCAGCAAAAGCTGGACGTTTGTCTTTTTTGCTCCGGAGGCTGCCGAAAGCGAAAACAGGTGCTTTTGAGGATGGAGTCCGCAGGAAAGCAGAGAGGGCCAAATTGTCTGGGGCATTTGAAAGGGTTCCAGGAGGCAGTGAGAACCAGCATTACTTTTCCCCGCTGGCACCTTTGCTGTGGCAGCAAAAGCTGGACGTTTGTCTTTTTTGCTCCGGAGGCTGCCGAAAGCGAAAACAGGTGCTTTTGAGGATGGAGTCCGCAGGAAAGCAGAGAGGGCCAAATTGTCTGGGGCATTTGAAGGAGTTCCAGGAGGCAGTGAGAACCAGCATTACTTTTCCCCGCTGGCACCTTTGCTGTGGCAGCAAAAGCTGGACGTTTGTCTTTTTTGCTCCGGAGGCTGCCGAAAGTGAAAACAGGTGCTTTTGAGGATGGAGTCCGCAGGAAAGCAGAGAGGGCCAAATTGTCTGTGGCATTTGAAGGAGTTCCAGGAGGCAGTGAGAACCAGCATTACTTTTCCCCGCTGGTACCTTTGCTGTGGCAGCAAAAGCGTGACGTTTGTCTTTTTTGCTCCGGAGGGCGCCGAAAGCAAAAATAGGTTCTTTTGAAGATGGAGTCCGCAGGAAAGCAGAGAGGGCCAAATTGTCTGGGGCATTTGAAAGGGTTCCAGGAGGCAGTGAGAACCAGCATTACTTTTCCCCGCTGGCACCTTTGCTGTGGCAGCAAAAGCTGGACGTTTGTCTTTTTTGCTCCGGAGGGCGCCGAAAGCAAAAACAGGTGCTTTTGAGGATGGAGTCCGCAGGAAAGCAGAGAGGGCCAAATTGTCTGGGGCATTTGAAAGGGTTCCAGGAGGCAGTGAGAACCAGCATTACTTTTCCCCGCTGGCACCTTTGCTGTGGCAGCAAAAGCTGGACGTTTGTCTTTTTTGCTCCGGAGGCTGCCGAAAGCGAAAACAGCTGCTTTTGAGGATGGAGTCCGCAGGAAAGCAGAGAGGGCCAAATTGTCTGGGGCATTTGAAAGGGTTCCAGGAGGCAGTGAGAACCAGCATTACTTTTCCCCGCTGGCACCTTTGCTGTGGCAGCAAAAGCTGGACGTTTGTCTTTTTTGCTCCGGAGGCTGCCGAAAGCGAAAACAGCTGCTTTTGAGGATGGAGTCCGCAGGAAAGCAGAGAGGGCCAAATTGTCTGTGGCATTTGAAAGGGTTCCAGGAGGCAGTGAGAACCAGCATTACTTTTCCCCGCTGGCACCTTTGCTGTGGCAGCAAAAGCTGGACGTTTGTCTTTTTTGCTCCGGAGGCTGCCGAAAGCGAAAACAGGTGCTTTTGAGGATGGAGTCCGCAGGAAAGCAGAGAGGGCCAAATTGTCTGGGGCATTTGAAAGGGTTCCAGGAGGCAGTGAGAACCAGCATTACTTTTCCCCGCTGGCACCTTTGCTGTGGCAGCAAAAGCTGGACGTTTGTCTTTTTTGCTCCGGAGGCTGCCGAAAGCGAAAACAGGTGCTTTTGAGGATGGAGTCCGCAGGAAAGCAGAGAGGGCCAAATTGTCTGGGGCATTTGAAAGGGTTCCAGGAGGCAGTGAGAACCAGCATTACTTTTCCCCGCTGGCACCTTTGCTGTGGCAGCAAAAGCTGGACGTTTGTCTTTTTTGCTCCGGAGGGCGCCGAAAGGGAAAATAGGTTCTTTTGAGGATGGAGTCCGCAGGAAAGCAGAGAGGGCCAAATTGTCTGTGGCATTTGAAAGGGTTCCAGGAGGCAGTGAGAACCAGCATTACTTTTCCCCGCTGGCACCTTTGCTGTGGCAGCAAAAGCTGGACGTTTGTCTTTTTTGCTCCGGAGGCTGCCGAAAGCGAAAACAGGTGCTTTTGAGGATGGAGTCCGCAGGAAAGCAGAGAGGGCCAAATTGTCTGTGGCATTTGAAAGGGTTCCAGGAGGCAGTGAGAACCAGCATTACTTTTCCCCGCTGGCACCTTTGCTGTGGCAGCAAAACCTGGACGTTTGTCTTTTTAGCTCCGGAGGCTGCCGAAAGCGAAAACAGGTGCTTTTGAGGATGGAGTCCGCAGGAAAGCAGAGAGGGCCAAATTGTCTGGGGCATTTGAAGAGGTTCCAGGAGGCAGTGAGAACCAGCATTACTTTTCCCCGCTGGCACCTTTGCTGTGGCAGCAAAAGCTGGACGTTTGTCTTTTTTGCTCCGGAGGCTGCCGAAAGCGAAAATAGGTGCTTTTGAGGATGGAGTCCGCAGGAAAGCAGAGAGGGCCAAATTGTCTGGGGCATTTGAAAGGGTTCCAGGAGGCAGTGAGAACCAGCATTACTTTTCCCCGCTGGCACCTTTGCTGTGGCAGCAAAAGCTGGACGTTTGTCTTTTTTGCTCCAAACAGCGGCGAAAGTGAAAACAGGTGCTTTTGAGGATGGAGTCCGCAGGAAAGCAGAGAGGGCCAAATTGTCTGTGGCATTTGAAAGGGTTCCAGGAGGCAGTGAGAACCAGCATTACTTTTCCCCGCTGGCACCTTTGCTGTGGCAGCAAAGCTGGACGTTTGTCTTTTTTGCTCCGGAGGCTGCCGAAAGCGAAAACAGGTGCTTTTGAGGATGGAGTCCGCAGGAAAGCAGAGAGGGCCAAATTGTCTGTGGCATTTGAACAGGTTCCAGGAGGCAGTGAGAACCAGCATTACTTTTCCCCGCTGGCACCTTTGCTGTGGCAGCAAAAGCTGGACGTTTGTCTTTTTACCACCGGAGGGCGCCGAAAGTGAAAAAAGGCGCTTTTGAGGATAGAGTCCGCAGGAAAGCAGAGAGGGCTTAATTGTCTGGGGCATTTGAAAGGGTTCCAGGAGGCAGTGAGAACCAGCATTACTTTTCCCCGCTGGCACCTTTGCTGTGGCAGCAAAAGCTGGACGTTTGTCTTTTTTGCTCCGGAGGCTGCCGAAAGCGAAAACAGGTGCTTTTGAGGATGGAGTCCACAGGAAAGCAGAGAGGGCCAAATTGTCTGGGGCATTTGAACAGGTTCCAGGAGGCAGTGAGAACCAGCATTACTTTTCCCCGCTGGCACCTTTGCTGTGGCAGCAAAAGCTGGACGTTTGTCTTTTTTGCTCCGGAGGCTGCGAAAGCGAAAATAGGTGCTTTTGAGGATGGAGTCCGCAGGAAAGCAGAGAGGGCCAAATTGTCTGTGGCATTTGAAAGAGTTCCAGGAGGCAGTGAGAACCAGCATCACTTTTCCCCGCTGGCACCTTTGCTGTGGCAGCAAAAGCTGGACGTTTGTCTTTTTACCACCGGAGGGCGCCGAAAGTGAAAACACGTGCTTTTGAGGATGGAGTCCGCAGGAAAGCAGAGAGGGCCAAATTGTCTGGGGCATTTGAAGAGGTTCCAGGAGGCAGTGAGAACCAGCATTACTTTTCCCCGCTGGCACCTTTGCTGTGGCAGCAAAAGCTGGACGTTTGTCTTTTTTGCTCCGGAGGCTGCCGAAAGCGAAAACAGGTGCTTTTGAGGATGGAGTCCACAGGAAAGCAGAGAGGGCCAAATTGTCTGGGGCATTTGAAGAGGTTCCAGGAGGCAGTGAGAACCAGCATTACTTTTCCCCGCTGGCACCTTTGCTGTGGCAGCAAAAGCTGGACGTTTGTCTTTTTTGCTCCGGAGGCTGCGAAAGCGAAAATAGGTGCTTTTGAGGATGGAGTCCGCAGGAAAGCAGAGAGGGCCAAATTGTCTGTGGCATTTGAAAGAGTTCCAGGAGGCAGTGAGAACCAGCATCACTTTTCCCCGCTGGCACCTTTGCTGTGGCAGCAAAAGCTGGACGTTTGTCTTTTTACCACCGGAGGGCGCCGAAAGTGAAAACACGTGCTTTTGAGGATGGAGTCCGCAGGAAAGCAGAGAGGGCCAAATTGTCTGGGGCATTTGAAGAGGTTCTAGGAGGCAGTGAGAACCAGCATTACTTTTCCCCGCTGGCACCTTTGCTGTGGCAGCAAAAGCTGGACGTTTGTCTTTTTTGCTCCGGAGGCTGCCGAAAGCGAAAACAGGTGCTTTTGAGGATGGAGTCCGCAGGAAAGCAGAGAGGGCCAAATTGTCTGTGGCATTTGAAAGGGTTCCAGGAGGCAGTGAGAACCAGCATTACTTTTCCCCGCTGGCACCTTTGCTGTGGCAGCAAAAGCTGGACGTTTGTCTCTTTTGCTCCGGAGGCTGCCGAAAGCGAAAACAGGTGCTTTTGAGGATAGAGTCCGCAGGAAAGCAGAGAGGGCCAAATTGTCTGGGGCATTTGAAAGGGTTTCAGGAGGCAGTGAGAACCAGCATTACTTTTCCCCGCTGGCACCTTTGCTGTGGCAGCAAAAGCTGGACGTTTGTCTTTTTTGCTCCGGAGGCTGCCGAAAGCGAAAACAGGTGCTTTTGAGGATGGAGTCCGCAGGAAAGCAGAGAGGGCCAAATTGTCTGTGGCATTTGAAAGGGTTCCAGGAGGCAGTGAGAACCAGCATTACTTTTCCCCGCTGGCACCTTTGCTGTGGCAGCAAAAGCTGGACGTTTGTCTTTTTTGCTCCGGAGGCTGCCGAAAGCGAAAACAGGTGCTTTTGTGGATGGAGTCCGCAGGAAAGCAGAGAGGGCCAAATTGTCTGTGGCATTTGAACAGGTTCCAGGAGGCAGTGAGAACCAGCATTACTTTTCCCCGCTGGCACCTTTGCTGTGGCAGCAAAAGCTGGACGTTTGTCTTTTTTGCTCCGGAGGCTGCCGAAAGCGAAAACAGGTGCTTTTGAGGATGGAGTCCGCAGGAAAGCAGAGAGGGCCAAATTGTCTGTGACATTTGAAAGAGTTCCAGGAGGCAGTGAGAACCAGCATCACTTTTCTTCGCTGGCACCTTTGCTGTGGCAGCAAAAGCTGGACGTTTGTCTTTTTACCACCGGAGGGCGCCGAAAGTGAAAAAAGGCGCTTTTGAGGATAGAGTCCGCAGGAAAGCAGAGAGGGCTTAATTGTCTGGGGCATTTGAAAGGGTTCCAGGAGGCAGTGAGGACCAGCATTACTTTTCCCCGCTGGCACCTTTGTTGTGGCAGCAAAAGCTGGACGTTTGTCTTTTTTGCTCCGGAGGCTGCCGAAAGCGAAAACAGGTGCTTTTGAGGATGGAGTCCGCAGGAAAGCAGAGAGGGCCAAATTGTCTGTGGCATTTAAAGAGGTTCCAGGAGGCAGTGAGGACCGGCATCATATTTCCTGGCTGGCACCTTTGCTGTGGCAGCAAAAGCTGGACGTTTGTCTTTTTTGCTCCGGAGGGCGTCGAAAGCGAAAACAGGTTCTTTTGAGGATGGAGTCCGCAGGAAAGCAGAGAGGGCCAAATTGTCTGTGGCATTTGAAAGAGTTCCAGGAGGCAGTGAGAACCAGCATTACTTTTCCCCGCTGGCACCTTTGTTGCGGCAGCAAAAGCTGGACGTTTGTCTTTTTTGCTCCGGAGGTTGCCGAAAGCGAAAACAGGTGCTTTTGAGGATGGAGTCCGCAGGAAAGCAGAGAGGGCCAAATTGTCTGTGGCATTTGAAAGGGTTCCAGGAGGCAGTGAGAACCAGCATTACTTTTCCCCGCTGGCACCTTTGCTGTGGCAGCAAAAGCTGGACGTTTGTCTTTTTTGCTCCGGAGGCTGCCGAAAGGGAAAATAGGTTCTTTGAGGATGGAGTCCGCAGGAAAGCAGAGAGGGCCAAATTGTCTGTGGCATTTGAAAGGGTTCCAGGAGGCAGTGAGAACCAGCATTACTTTTCCCCGCTGGCACCTTTGCTGTGGCAGCAAAAGCTGGACGTTTTTCTTTTTTGCTCCGGAGGCTGCCGAAAGCGAAAACAGGTGCTTTTGAGGATGGAGTCCGCAGGAAAGCAGAGAGGGCCAAATTGTCTGTGGCATTTGAAAGGGTTCCAGGAGGCAGTGAGAACCAGCATTACTTTTCCCCGCTGGCACCTTTGCTGTGGCAGCAAAAGCTGGACGTTTGTCTTTTTTGCTCCGGAGGCTGCCGAAAGCGAAAACAGGTGCTTTTGAGGATGGAGTCCGCAGGAAAGCAGAGAGGGCCAAATTGTCTGGGGCATTTGAAAGGGTTCCAGGAGGCAGTGAGAACCAGCATTACTTTTCCCCGCTGGCACCTTTGCTGTGGCAGCAAAAGCTGGACGTTTGTCTTTTTTGCTCCGGAGGCTGCCGAAAGCGAAACAGGTGCTTTTGAGGATGGAGTCCACAGGAAAAGCAGAGAGGGCCAAATTGTCTGTGGCATTTGAAGAGGTTCCAGGAGGCAGTGAGAACCAGCATTACTTTTCCCCGCTGGTACCTTTGCTGTGGCAGCAAAAGCGTGACGTTTGTCTTTTTTGCTCCGGAGGACGCCGAAAGCAAAAATAGGTTCTTTTGAAGATGGAGTCCGCAGGAAAGCAGAGAGGGCCAAATTGTCTGTGGCATTTGAAAGGGTTCCAGGAGGCAGTGAGAACCAGCATTACTTTTCCCCGCTGGCACCTTTGCTGTGGCAGCAAAAGCTGGACGTTTGTCTTTTTTGCTCCGGAGGCTGCCGAAAGCGAAAACAGGTGCTTTTGAGGATGGAGTCCGCAGGAAAGCAGAGAGGGCCAAATTGTCTGGGGCATTTGAAAGGGTTCCAGGAGGCAGTGAGAACCAGCATTACTTTTCCCCGCTGGCACCTTTGCTGTGGCAGCAAAAGCTGGACGTTTGTCTTTTTTGCTCCGGAGGCTGCCGAAAGCGAAAACAGGTGCTTTTGAGGATGGAGTCCGCAGGAAAGCAGAGAGGGCCAAATTGTCTGGGGCATTTGAAGGAGTTCCAGGAGGCAGTGAGAACCAGCATTACTTTTCCCCGCTGGCACCTTTGCTGTGGCAGCAAAAGCTGGACGTTTGTCTTTTTTGCTCCGGAGGCTGCCGAAAGTGAAAACAGGTGCTTTTGAGGATGGAGTCCGCAGGAAAGCAGAGAGGGCCAAATTGTCTGTGGCATTTGAAGGAGTTCCAGGAGGCAGTGAGAACCAGCATTACTTTTCCCCGCTGGTACCTTTGCTGTGGCAGCAAAAGCGTGACGTTTGTCTTTTTTGCTCCGGAGGGCGCCGAAAGCAAAAATAGGTTCTTTTGAAGATGGAGTCCGCAGGAAAGCAGAGAGGGCCAAATTGTCTGGGGCATTTGAAAGGGTTCCAGGAGGCAGTGAGAACCAGCATTACTTTTCCCCGCTGGCACCTTTGCTGTGGCAGCAAAAGCTGGACGTTTGTCTTTTTTGCTCCGGAGGGCGCCGAAAGCAAAAACAGGTGCTTTTGAGGATGGAGTCCGCAGGAAAGCAGAGAGGGCCAAATTGTCTGGGGCATTTGAAAGGGTTCCAGGAGGCAGTGAGAACCAGCATTACTTTTCCCCGCTGGCACCTTTGCTGTGGCAGCAAAAGCTGGACGTTTGTCTTTTTTGCTCCGGAGGCTGCCGAAAGCGAAAACAGCTGCTTTTGAGGATGGAGTCCGCAGGAAAGCAGAGAGGGCCAAATTGTCTGGGGCATTTGAAAGGGTTCCAGGAGGCAGTGAGAACCAGCATTACTTTTCCCCGCTGGCACCTTTGCTGTGGCAGCAAAAGCTGGACGTTTGTCTTTTTTGCTCCGGAGGCTGCCGAAAGCGAAAACAGCTGCTTTTGAGGATGGAGTCCGCAGGAAAGCAGAGAGGGCCAAATTGTCTGTGGCATTTGAAAGGGTTCCAGGAGGCAGTGAGAACCAGCATTACTTTTCCCCGCTGGCACCTTTGCTGTGGCAGCAAAAGCTGGACGTTTGTCTTTTTTTGCTCCGGAGGCTGCCGAAAGCGAAAACAGCTGCTTTTGAGGATGGAGTCCGCAGGAAAGCAGAGAGGGCCAAATTGTCTGGGGCATTTGAAAGGGTTCCAGGAGGCAGTGAGAACCAGCATTACTTTTCCCCGCTGGCACCTTTGCTGTGGCAGCAAAAGCTGGACGTTTGTCTTTTTTGCTCCGGAGGCTGCCGAAAGCGAAAACAGGTGCTTTTGAGGATGGAGTCCGCAGGAAAGCAGAGAGGGCCAAATTGTCTGGGGCATTTGAAAGGGTTCCAGGAGGCAGTGAGAACCAGCATTACTTTTCCCCGCTGGCACCTTTGCTGTGGCAGCAAAAGCTGGACGTTTGTCTTTTTTGCTCCGGAGGGCGCCGAAAGGGAAAATAGGTTCTTTTGAGGATGGAGTCCGCAGGAAAGCAGAGAGGGCCAAATTGTCTGTGGCATTTGAAAGGGTTCCAGGAGGCAGTGAGAACCAGCATTACTTTTCCCCGCTGGCACCTTTGCTGTGGCAGCAAAAGCTGGACGTTTGTCTTTTTTGCTCCGGAGGCTGCCGAAAGCGAAAACAGGTGCTTTTGAGGATGGAGTCCGCAGGAAAGCAGAGAGGGCCAAATTGTCTGTGGCATTTGAAAGGGTTCCAGGAGGCAGTGAGAACCAGCATTACTTTTCCCCGCTGGCACCTTTGCTGTGGCAGCAAAACCTGGACGTTTGTCTTTTTAGCTCCGGAGGCTGCCGAAAGCGAAAACAGGTGCTTTTGAGGATGGAGTCCGCAGGAAAGCAGAGAGGGCCAAATTGTCTGGGGCATTTGAAGAGGTTCCAGGAGGCAGTGAGAACCAGCATTACTTTTCCCCGCTGGCACCTTTGCTGTGGCAGCAAAAGCTGGACATTTGTCTTTTTTGCTCCGGAGGCTGCCGAAAGCGAAACAGGTGCTTTTGAGGATGGAGTCCGCAGGAAAGCAGAGAGGGCCAAATTGTCTGTGGCATTTGAAAGGGTTCCAGGAGGCAGTGAGAACCAGCATTACTTTTCCCCGCTGGCACCTTTGCTGTGGCAGCAAAAGCTGGACGTTTGTCTTTTTTGCTCCGGAGGCTGCCGAAAGCGAAAATAGGTGCTTTTGAGGATGGAGTCCGCAGGAAAGCAGAGAGGGCCAAATTGTCTGGGGCATTTGAAAGGGTTCCAGGAGGCAGTGAGAACCAGCATTACTTTTCCCCGCTGGCACCTTTGCTGTGGCAGCAAAAGCTGGACGTTTGTCTTTTTTGCTCCAAACAGCGGCGAAAGTGAAAACAGGTGCTTTTGAGGATGGAGTCCGCAGGAAAGCAGAGAGGGCCAAATTGTCTGTGGCATTTGAACAGGTTCCAGGAGGCAGTGAGAACCAGCATCACTTTTCCCGCTGGCACCTTTGCTGTGGCAGCAAAAGCTGGACGTTTGTCTTTTTACCACCGGAGGGCGCCGAAAGTGAAAAAAGGCGCTTTTGAGGATAGAGTCCGCAGGAAAGCAGAGAGGGCTTAATTGTCTGGGGCATTTGAAAGGGTTCCAGGAGGCAGTGAGAACCAGCATTACTTTTCCCCGCTGGCACCTTTGCTGTGGCAGCAAAAGCTGGACGTTTGTCTTTTTTGCTCCGGAGGCTGCCGAAAGCGAAAACAGGTGCTTTTGAGGATGGAGTCCACAGGAAAGCAGAGAGGGCCAAATTGTCTGGGGCATTTGAACAGGTTCCAGGAGGCAGTGAGAACCAGCATTACTTTTCCCCGCTGGCACCTTTGCTGTGGCAGCAAAAGCTGGACGTTTGTCTTTTTTGCTCCGGAGGCTGCGAAAGCGAAAATAGGTGCTTTTGAGGATGGAGTCCGCAGGAAAGCAGAGAGGGCCAAATTGTCTGTGGCATTTGAAAGAGTTCCAGGAGGCAGTGAGAACCAGCATCACTTTTCCCCGCTGGCACCTTTGCTGTGGCAGCAAAAGCTGGACGTTTGTCTTTTTACCACCGGAGGGCGCCGAAAGTGAAAACACGTGCTTTTGAGGATGGAGTCCGCAGGAAAGCAGAGAGGGCCAAATTGTCTGGGGCATTTGAAGAGGTTCCAGGAGGCAGTGAGAACCAGCATTACTTTTCCCCGCTGGCACCTTTGCTGTGGCAGCAAAAGCTGGACGTTTGTCTTTTTTGCTCCGGAGGCTGCCGAAAGCGAAAACAGGTGCTTTTGAGGATGGAGTCCACAGGAAAGCAGAGAGGGCCAAATTGTCTGTGGCATTTGAAGAGGTTCCAGGAGGCAGTGAGAACCAGCATTACTTTTCCCCGCTGGCACCTTTGCTGTGGCAGCAAAAGCTGGACGTTTGTCTTTTTTGCTCCGGAGGCTGCGAAAGCGAAAATAAGTGCTTTTGAGGATGGAGTCCGCAGGAAAGCAGAGAGGGCCAAATTGTCTGTGGCATTTGAAAGAGTTCCAGGAGGCAGTGAGAACCAGCATCACTTTTCCCCGCTGGCACCTTTGCTGTGGCAGCAAAAGCTGGACGTTTGTCTTTTTACCACCGGAGGGCGCCGAAAGTGAAAACACGTGCTTTTGAGGATGGAGTCCGCAGGAAAGCAGAGAGGGCCAAATTGTCTGGGGCATTTGAAGAGGTTCCAGGAGGCAGTGAGAACCAGCATTACTTTTCCCCGCTGGCACCTTTGCTGTGGCAGCAAAAGCTGGACGTTTGTCTTTTTTGCTCCGGAGGCTGCCGAAAGCGAAAACAGGTGCTTTTGAGGATGGAGTCCGCAGGAAAGCAGAGAGGGCCAAATTGTCTGTGGCATTTGAAAGGGTTCCAGGAGGCAGTGAGAACCAGCATTACTTTTCCCCGCTGGCACCTTTGCTGTGGCAGCAAAAGCTGGACGTTTGTCTCTTTTGCTCCGGAGGCTGCCGAAAGCGAAAATAGGCGCTTTTGAGGATAGAGTCCACAGGAAAGCAGAGAGGGCCAAATTGTCTGGGGCATTTGAAAGGGTTTCAGGAGGCAGTGAGAACCAGCATTACTTTTCCCCGCTGGCACCTTTGCTGTGGCAGCAAAAGCTGGACGTTTGTCTTTTTTGCTCCGGAGGCTGCCGAAAGCGAAAACAGGTGCTTTTGAGGATGGAGTCCACAAGAAAGCAGAGAGGGCCAAATTGTCTGTGGCATTTGAAAGGGTTCCAGGAGGCAGTGAGAACCAGCATTACTTTTCCCCGCTGGCACCTTTGCTGTGGCAGCAAAAGCTGGACGTTTGTCTTTTTTGCTCCGGAGGCTGCCGAAAGCGAAAATAGGTGCTTTTGAGGATGGAGTCCGCAGGAAAGCAGAGAGGGCCAAATTGTCTCTGACATTTGAAAGAGTTCCAGGAGGCAGTGAGAACCAGCATCACTTTTCTTCGCTGGCACCTTTGCTGTGGCAGCAAAAGCTGGACGTTTGTCTTTTTACCACCGGAGGGCGCCGAAAGTGAAAAAAGGCGCTTTTGAGGATAGAGTCCGCAGGAAAGCAGAGAGGGCTTAATTGTCTGGGGCATTTGAAAGGGTTCCAGGAGGCAGTGAGGACCAGCATTACTTTTCCCCGCTGGCACCTTTGTTGTGGCAGCAAAAGCTGGACGTTTGTCTTTTTTGCTCCGTAGGCTGCCGAAAGCGAAAACAGGTGCTTTTGAGGATGGAGTCCGCAGGAAAGCAGAGAGGGCCAAATTGTCTGTGGCATTTAAAGAGGTTCCAGGAGGCAGTGAGGACCGGCATCATATTTCCTGGCTGGCACCTTTGCTGTGGCAGCAAAAGCTGGACGTTTGTCTTTTTTGCTCCGGAGGCTGCCGAAAGCGAAAACAGGTTCTTTTGAGGATGGAGTCCGCAGGAAAGCAGAGAGGGCCAAATTGTCTGGGGCATTTGAAAGAGTTCCAGGAGGCAGTGAGAACCAGCATTACTTTTCCCCGCTGGCACCTTTGCTGCGGCAGCAAAAGCTGGACGTTTGTCTTTTTTGCTCCGGAGGTTGCCGAAAGCGAAAACAGGTGCTTTTGAGGATGGAGTCCGCAGGAAAGCAGAGAGGGCCAAATTGTCTGTGGCATTTGAAAGGGTTCCAGGAGGCAGTGAGAACCAGCATTACTTTTCCCCGCTGGCACCTTTGCTGTGGCAGCAAAAGCTGGACGTTTGTCTTTTTTGCTCCGGAGGCTGCCGAAAGGGAAAATAGGTTCTTTTGAGGATGGAGTCCGCAGGAAAGCAGAGAGGGCCAAATTGTCTGTGGCATTTGAAAGGGTTCCAGGAGGCAGTGAGAACCAGCATTACTTTTCCCCGCTGGCACCTTTGCTGTGGCAGCAAAAGCTGGACGTTTGTCTTTTTTGCTCCGGACGCTGCCGAAAGCGAAAACAGGTGCTTTTGAGGATGGAGTCCGCAGGAAAGCAGAGAGGGCCAAATTGTCTGTGGCATTTGAAAGGGTTCCAGGAGGCAGTGAGAACCAGCATTACTTTTCCCCGCTGGCACCTTTGCTGTGGCAGCAAAAGCTGGACGTTTGTCTTTTTTGCTCCGGAGGCTGCCGAAAGCGAAAACAGCTGCTTTTGAGGATGGAGTCCGCAGGAAAGCAGAGAGGGCCAAATTGTCTGGGGCATTTGAAAGGGTTCCAGGAGGCAGTGAGAACCAGCATTACTTTTCCCCGCTGGCACCTTTGCTGTGGCAGCAAAAGCTGGACGTTTGTCTTTTTTGCTCCGGAGGCTGCCGAAAGCGAAAACAGGTGCTTTTGAGGATGGAGTCCACAGGAAAGCAGAGAGGGCCAAATTGTCTGGGGCATTTGAAGAGGTTCCAGGAGGCAGTGAGAACCAGCATTACTTTTCCCCGCTGGCACCTTTGCTGTGGCAGCAAAAGCTGGACGTTTGTCTTTTTTGCTCCGGAGGCTGCCGAAAGCGAAAACAGGTGCTTTTGAGGATGGAGTCCGCAGGAAAGCAGAGAGGGCCAAATTGTCTGGGGCATTTGAAAGGGTTCCAGGAGGCAGTGAGAACCAGCATTACTTTTCCCCGCTGGCACCTTTGCTGTGGCAGCAAAAGCTGGACGTTTGTCTTTTTTGCTCCGGAGGCTGCCGAAAGCGAAAACAGGTGCTTTTGAGGATGGAGTCCACAGGAAAGCAGAGAGGGCCAAATTGTCTGGGGCATTTGAAGAGGTTCCAGGAGGCAGTGAGAACCAGCATTACTTTTCCCCGCTGGCACCTTTGCTGTGGCAGCAAAAGCTGGACGTTTGTCTTTTTTGCTCCGGAGGCTGCCGAAAGCGAAAACAGGTGCTTTTGAGGATGGAGTCCACAGGAAAGCAGAGAGGGCCAAATTGTCTGTGGCATTTGAAAGGGTTCCAGGAGGCAGTGAGAACCAGCATTACTTTTCCCCGCTGGCACCTTTGCTGTGGCAGCAAAAGCTGGACGTTTGTCTTTTTTGCTCCGGAGGCTGCCGAAAGCGAAAACAGGTGCTTTTGAGGATGGAGTCCGCAGGAAAGCAGAGAGGGCCAAATTGTCTGTGGCATTTGAAAGGGTTCCAGGAGGCAGTGAGAACCAGCATTACTTTTCCCCGCTGGCACCTTTGCTGTGGCAGCAAAAGCTGGACGTTTGTCTTTTTTGCTCCGGAGGCTGCCGAAAGCGAAAACAGGTGCTTTTGAGGATGGAGTCCGCAGGAAAGCAGAGAGGGCCAAATTGTCTGTGGCATTTGAAAGGGTTCCAGGAGGCAGTGAGAACCAGCATTACTTTTCCCCGCTGGCACCTTTGCTGTGGCAGCAAAAGCTGGACGTTTGTCTTTTTTGCTCCGGAGGCTGCCGAAAGCGAAAACAGGTGCTTTTGAGGATGGAGTCCGCAGGAAAGCAGAGAGGGCCAAATTGTCTGGGGCATTTGAAAGGGTTCCAGGAGGCAGTGAGAACCAGCATTACTTTTCCCCGCTGGCACCTTTGCTGTGGCAGCAAAAGCTGGACGTTTGTCTTTTTTGCTCCGGAGGCTGCCGAAAGCGAAAACAGGTGCTTTTGAGGATGGAGTCCACAGGAAAGCAGAGAGGGCCAAATTGTCTGTGGCATTTGAAGAGGTTCCAGGAGGCAGTGAGAACCAGCATTACTTTTCCCCGCTGGTACCTTTGCTGTGGCAGCAAAAGCGTGACGTTTGTCTTTTTTGCTCCGGAGGACGCCGAAAGCAAAAATAGGTTCTTTTGAAGATGGAGTCCGCAGGAAAGCAGAGAGGGCCAAATTGTCTGTGGCATTTGAAAGGGTTCCAGGAGGCAGTGAGAACCAGCATTACTTTTCCCCGCTGGCACCTTTGCTGTGGCAGCAAAAGCTGGACGTTTGTCTTTTTTGCTCCGGAGGCTGCCGAAAGCGAAAACAGGTGCTTTTGAGGATGGAGTCCGCAGGAAAGCAGAGAGGGCCAAATTGTCTGGGGCATTTGAAAGGGTTCCAGGAGGCAGTGAGAACCAGCATTACTTTTCCCCGCTGGTACCTTTGCTGTGGCAGCAAAAGCGTGACGTTTGTCTTTTTTGCTCCGGAGGACGCCGAAAGCAAAAATAGGTTCTTTTGAAGATGGAGTCCGCAGGAAAGCAGAGAGGGCCAAATTGTCTGTGGCATTTGAAAGGGTTCCAGGAGGCAGTGAGAACCAGCATTACTTTTCCCCGCTGGCACCTTTGCTGTGGCAGCAAAAGCTGGACGTTTGTCTTTTTTGCTCCGGAGGCTGCCGAAAGCGAAAACAGCTGCTTTTGAGGATGGAGTCCGCAGGAAAGCAGAGAGGGCCAAATTGTCTGGGGCATTTGAAAGGGTTCCAGGAGGCAGTGAGAACCAGCATTACTTTTCCCCGCTGGCACCTTTGCTGTGGCAGCAAAAGCTGGACGTTTGTCTTTTTTGCTCCGGAGGCTGCCGAAAGCGAAAACAGGTGCTTTTGAGGATGGAGTCCACAGGAAAGCAGAGAGGGCCAAATTGTCTGGGGCATTTGAAGAGGTTCCAGGAGGCAGTGAGAACCAGCATTACTTTTCCCCGCTGGCACCTTTGCTGTGGCAGCAAAAGCTGGACGTTTGTCTTTTTTGCTCCGGAGGCTGCCGAAAGCGAAAACAGGTGCTTTTGAGGATGGAGTCCGCAGGAAAGCAGAGAGGGCCAAATTGTCTGGGGCATTTGAAAGGGTTCCAGGAGGCAGTGAGAACCAGCATTACTTTTCCCCGCTGGCACCTTTGCTGTGGCAGCAAAAGCTGGACGTTTGTCTTTTTTGCTCCGGAGGCTGCCGAAAGCGAAAACAGGTGCTTTTGAGGATGGAGTCCACAGGAAAGCAGAGAGGGCCAAATTGTCTGGGGCATTTGAAGAGGTTCCAGGAGGCAGTGAGAACCAGCATTACTTTTCCCCGCTGGCACCTTTGCTGTGGCAGCAAAAGCTGGACGTTTGTCTTTTTTGCTCCGGAGGCTGCCGAAAGCGAAAACAGGTGCTTTTGAGGATGGAGTCCACAGGAAAGCAGAGAGGGCCAAATTGTCTGTGGCATTTGAAAGGGTTCCAGGAGGCAGTGAGAACCAGCATTACTTTTCCCCGCTGGCACCTTTGCTGTGGCAGCAAAAGCTGGACGTTTGTCTTTTTTGCTCCGGAGGCTGCCGAAAGCGAAAACAGGTGCTTTTGAGGATGGAGTCCGCAGGAAAGCAGAGAGGGCCAAATTGTCTGTGGCATTTGAAAGGGTTCCAGGAGGCAGTGAGAACCAGCATTACTTTTCCCCGCTGGCACCTTTGCTGTGGCAGCAAAAGCTGGACGTTTGTCTTTTTTGCTCCGGAGGCTGCCGAAAGCGAAAACAGGTGCTTTTGAGGATGGAGTCCGCAGGAAAGCAGAGAGGGCCAAATTGTCTGTGGCATTTGAAAGGGTTCCAGGAGGCAGTGAGAACCAGCATTACTTTTCCCCGCTGGCACCTTTGCTGTGGCAGCAAAAGCTGGACGTTTGTCTTTTTTGCTCCGGAGGCTGCCGAAAGCGAAAACAGGTGCTTTTGAGGATGGAGTCCGCAGGAAAGCAGAGAGGGCCAAATTGTCTGGGGCATTTGAAAGGGTTCCAGGAGGCAGTGAGAACCAGCATTACTTTTCCCCGCTGGCACCTTTGCTGTGGCAGCAAAAGCTGGACGTTTGTCTTTTTTGCTCCGGAGGCTGCCGAAAGCGAAAACAGGTGCTTTTGAGGATGGAGTCCACAGGAAAGCAGAGAGGGCCAAATTGTCTGTGGCATTTGAAGAGGTTCCAGGAGGCAGTGAGAACCAGCATTACTTTTCCCCGCTGGTACCTTTGCTGTGGCAGCAAAAGCGTGACGTTTGTCTTTTTTGCTCCGGAGGACGCCGAAAGCAAAAATAGGTTCTTTTGAAGATGGAGTCCGCAGGAAAGCAGAGAGGGCCAAATTGTCTGTGGCATTTGAAAGGGTTCCAGGAGGCAGTGAGAACCAGCATTACTTTTCCCCGCTGGCACCTTTGCTGTGGCAGCAAAAGCTGGACGTTTGTCTTTTTTGCTCCGGAGGCTGTAGAAAGCGAAAACAGGTGCTTTTGAGGATGGAGTCCGCAGGAAAGCAGAGAGGGCCAAATTGTCTGGGGCATTTGAAAGGGTTCCAGGAGGCAGTGAGAACCAGCATTACTTTTCCCCGCTGGCACCTTTGCTGTGGCAGCAAAAGCTGGACGTTTGTCTTTTTTGCTCCGGAGGCTGCCGAAAGCGAAAACAGGTGCTTTTGAGGATGGAGTCCGCAGGAAAGCAGAGAGGGCCAAATTGTCTGTGGCATTTGAAAGGGTTCCAGGAGGCAGTGAGAACCAGCATTACTTTTCCCCGCTGGCACCTTTGCTGTGGCAGCAAAAGCTGGACGTTTGTCTTTTTTGCTCCGGAGGCTGCCGAAAGCGAAAACAGGTGCTTTTGAGGATGGAGTCCACAGGAAAGCAGAGAGGGCCAAATTGTCTGTGGCATTTGAAGAGGTTCCAGGAGGCAGTGAGAACCAGCATTACTTTTCCCCGCTGGTACCTTTGCTGTGGCAGCAAAAGCGTGACGTTTGTCTTTTTTGCTCTGGAGGACGCCGAAAGCGAAAACAGCTGCTTTTGAGGATGGAGTCCGCAGGAAAGCAGAGAGGGCCAAATTGTCTGGGGCATTTGAAAGGGTTCCAGGAGGCAGTGAGAACCAGCATTACTTTTCCCCGCTGGCACCTTTGCTGTGGCAGCAAAAGCTGGACGTTTGTCTTTTTTGCTCCGGAGGCTGCCGAAAGCGAAAACAGCTGCTTTTGAGGATGGAGTCCGCAGGAAAGCAGAGAGGGCCAAATTGTCTGGGGCATTTGAAAGGGTTCCAGGAGGCAGTGAGAACCAGCATTACTTTTCCCCGCTGGCACCTTTGCTGTGGCAGCAAAAGCTGGACGTTTGTCTTTTTTGCTCCGGAGGCTGCCGAAAGCGAAAACAGGTGCTTTTGAGGATGGAGTCCGCAGGAAAGCAGAGAGGGCCAAATTGTCTGGGGCATTTGAAAGGGTTCCAGGAGGCAGTGAGAACCAGCATTACTTTTCCCCGCTGGCACCTTTGCTGTGGCAGCAAAAGCTGGACGTTTGTCTTTTTTGCTCCGGAGGGCGCCGAAAGGGAAAATAGGTTCTTTTGAGGATGGAGTCCGCAGGAAAGCAGAGAGGGCCAAATTGTCTGTGGCATTTGAAAGGGTTCCAGGAGGCAGTGAGAACCAGCATTACTTTTCCCCGCTGGCACCTTTGCTGTGGCAGCAAAAGCTGGACGTTTGTCTTTTTTGCTCCGGAGGCTGCCGAAAGCGAAAACAGGTGCTTTTGAGGATGGAGTCCGCAGGAAAGCAGAGAGGGCCAAATTGTCTGTGGCATTTGAAAGGGTTCCAGGAGGCAGTGAGAACCAGCATTACTTTTCCCCGCTGGCACCTTTGCTGTGGCAGCAAAACCTGGACGTTTGTCTTTTTAGCTCCGGAGGCTGCCGAAAGCGAAAACAGGTGCTTTTGAGGATGGAGTCCGCAGGAAAGCAGAGAGGGCCAAATTGTCTGGGGCATTTGAAGAGGTTCCAGGAGGCAGTGAGAACCAGCATTACTTTTCCCCGCTGGCACCTTTGCTGTGGCAGCAAAAGCTGGACATTTGTCTTTTTTGCTCCGGAGGCTGCCGAAAGCGAAAACAGGTGCTTTTGAGGATGGAGTCCGCAGGAAAGCAGAGAGGGCCAACTTGTCTGGGGCATTTGAAAGGGTTCCAGGAGGCAGTGAGAACCAGCATTACTTTTCCCCGCTGGCACCTTTGCTGTGGCAGCAAAAGCTGGACGTTTGTCTTTTTTGCTCCGGAGGCTGCCGAAAGCGAAAATAGGTGCTTTTGAGGATGGAGTCCGCAGGAAAGCAGAGAGGGCCAAATTGTCTGGGGCATTTGAAAGGGTTCCAGGAGGCAGTGAGAACCAGCATTACTTTTCCCCGCTGGCACCTTTGCTGTGGCAGCAAAAGCTGGACATTTGTCTTTTTTGCTCCGGAGGCTGCCGAAAGCGAAAACAGGTGCTTTTGAGGATGGAGTCCGCAGGAAAGCAGAGAGGGCCAACTTGTCTGGGGCATTTGAAAGGGTTCCAGGAGGCAGTGAGAACCAGCATTACTTTTCCCCGCTGGCACCTTTGCTGTGGCAGCAAAAGCTGGACGTTTGTCTTTTTTGCTCCGGAGGCTGCCGAAAGCGAAAATAGGTGCTTTTGAGGATGGAGTCCGCAGGAAAGCAGAGAGGGCCAAATTGTCTGGGGCATTTGAAAGGGTTCCAGGAGGCAGTGAGAACCAGCATTACTTTTCCCCGCTGGCACCTTTGCTGTGGCAGCAAAAGCTGGACGTTTGTCTTTTTTGCTCCAAACAGCGGCGAAAGTGAAAACAGGTGCTTTTGAGGATGGAGTCCGCAGGAAAGCAGAGAGGGCCAAATTGTCTGGGGCATTTGAAAGGGTTCCAGGAGGCAGTGAGAACCAGCATTACTTTTCCCCGCTGGCACCTTTGCTGTGGCAGCAAAGCTGGACGTTTGTCTTTTTTGCTCCGGAGGCTGCCGAAAGCGAAAACAGGTGCTTTTGAGGATGGAGTCCGCAGGAAAGCAGAGAGGGCCAAATTGTCTGTGGCATTTGAACAGGTTCCAGGAGGCAGTGAGAACCAGCATCACTTTTCCCCGCTGGCACCTTTGCTGTGGCAGCAAAAGCTGGACGTTTGTCTTTTTACCACCGGAGGGCGCCGAAAGTGAAAAAAGGCGCTTTTGAGGATAGAGTCCGCAGGAAAGCAGAGAGGGCTTAATTGTCTGGGGCATTTGAAAGGGTTCCAGGAGGCAGTGAGAACCAGCATTACTTTTCCCCGCTGGCACCTTTGCTGTGGCAGCAAAAGCTGGACGTTTGTCTTTTTTGCTCCGGAGGCTGCCGAAAGCGAAAACAGGTGCTTTTGAGGATGGAGTCCACAGGAAAGCAGAGAGGGCCAAATTGTCTGGGGCATTTGAACAGGTTCCAGGAGGCAGTGAGAACCAGCATTACTTTTCCCCGCTGGCACCTTTGCTGTGGCAGCAAAAGCTGGACGTTTGTCTTTTTTGCTCCGGAGGCTGCGAAAGCGAAAATAGGTGCTTTTGAGGATGGAGTCCGCAGGAAAGCAGAGAGGGCCAAATTGTCTGTGGCATTTGAAAGAGTTCCAGGAGGCAGTGAGAACCAGCATCACTTTTCCCCGCTGGCACCTTTGCTGTGGCAGCAAAAGCTGGACGTTTGTCTTTTTACCACCGGAGGGCGCCGAAAGTGAAAACACGTGCTTTTGAGGATGGAGTCCGCAGGAAAGCAGAGAGGGCCAAATTGTCTGTGGCATTTGAAGAGGTTCCAGGAGGCAGTGAGAACCAGCATTACTTTTCCCCGCTGGCACCTTTGCTGTGGCAGCAAAAGCTGGACGTTTGTCTTTTTTGCTCCGGAGGCTGCCGAAAGCGAAAACAGGTGCTTTTGAGGATGGAGTCCACAGGAAAGCAGAGAGGGCCAAATTGTCTGGGGCATTTGAACAGGTTCCAGGAGGCAGTGAGAACCAGCATTACTTTTCCCCGCTGGCACCTTTGCTGTGGCAGCAAAAGCTGGACGTTTGTCTTTTTTGCTCCGGAGGCTGCGAAAGCGAAAATAGGTGCTTTTGAGGATGGAGTCCGCAGGAAAGCAGAGAGGGCCAAATTGTCTGTGGCATTTGAAAGAGTTCCAGGAGGCAGTGAGAACCAGCATCACTTTTCCCCGCTGGCACCTTTGCTGTGGCAGCAAAAGCTGGACGTTTGTCTTTTTACCACCGGAGGGCGCCGAAAGTGAAAACACGTGCTTTTGAGGATGGAGTCCGCAGGAAAGCAGAGAGGGCCAAATTGTCTGGGGCATTTGAAGAGGTTCCAGGAGGCAGTGAGAACCAGCATTACTTTTCCCCGCTGGCACCTTTGCTGTGGCAGCAAAAGCTGGACGTTTGTCTTTTTTGCTCCGGAGGCTGCCGAAAGCGAAAACAGGTGCTTTTGAGGATGGAGTCCGCAGGAAAGCAGAGAGGGCCAAATTGTCTGTGGCATTTGAAAGGGTTCCAGGAGGCAGTGAGAACCAGCATTACTTTTCCCCGCTGGCACCTTTGCTGTGGCAGCAAAAGCTGGACGTTTGTCTCTTTTGCTCCGGAGGCTGCCGAAAGCGAAAATAGGCGCTTTTGAGGATAGAGTCCACAGGAAAGCAGAGAGGGCCAAATTGTCTGGGGCATTTGAAAGGGTTTCAGGAGGCAGTGAGAACCAGCATTACTTTTCCCCGCTGGCACCTTTGCTGTGGCAGCAAAAGCTGGACGTTTGTCTTTTTTGCTCCGGAGGCTGCCGAAAGCGAAAACAGGTGCTTTTGAGGATGGAGTCCACAAGAAAGCAGAGAGGGCCAAATTGTCTGTGGCATTTGAACAGGTTCCAGGAGGCAGTAAGAACCAGCATTACTTTTCCCCGCTGGCACCTTTGCTGTGGCAGCAAAAGCTGGACGTTTGTCTTTTTTGCTCCGGAGGCTGCCGAAAGGGAAAATAGGTTCTTTTGAGGATGGAGTCCGCAGGAAAGCAGAGAGGGCCAAATTGTCTCTGACATTTGAAAGAGTTCCAGGAGGCAGTGAGAACCAGCATCACTTTTCTTCGCTGGCACCTTTGCTGTGGCAGCAAAAGCTGGACGTTTGTCTTTTTACCACCGGAGGGCGCCGAAAGTGAAAAAAGGCGCTTTTGAGGATAGAGTCCGCAGGAAAGCAGAGAGGGCTTAATTGTCTGGGGCATTTGAAAGGGTTCCAGGAGGCAGTGAGGACCAGCATTACTTTTCCCCGCTGGCACCTTTGTTGTGGCAGCAAAAGCTGGACGTTTGTCTTTTTTGCTCCGTAGGCTGCCGAAAGCGAAAACAGGTGCTTTTGAGGATGGAGTCCGCAGGAAAGCAGAGAGGGCCAAATTGTCTGTGGCATTTAAAGAGGTTCCAGGAGGCAGTGAGGACCGGCATCATATTTCCTGGCTGGCACCTTTGCTGTGGCAGCAAAAGCTGGACGTTTGTCTTTTTTGCTCCGGAGGCTGCCGAAAGCGAAAACAGGTTCTTTTGAGGATGGAGTCCGCAGGAAAGCAGAGAGGGCCAAATTGTCTGGGGCATTTGAAAGAGTTCCAGGAGGCAGTGAGAACCAGCATTACTTTTCCCCGCTGGCACCTTTGCTGCGGCAGCAAAAGCTGGACGTTTGTCTTTTTTGCTCCGGAGGTTGCCGAAAGCGAAAACAGGTGCTTTTGAGGATGGAGTCCGCAGGAAAGCAGAGAGGGCCAAATTGTCTGTGGCATTTGAAAGGGTTCCAGGAGGCAGTGAGAACCAGCATTACTTTTCCCCGCTGGCACCTTTGCTGTGGCAGCAAAAGCTGGACGTTTGTCTTTTTTGCTCCGGAGGCTGCCGAAAGGGAAAATAGGTTCTTTTGAGGATGGAGTCCGCAGGAAAGCAGAGAGGGCCAAATTGTCTGTGGCATTTGAAAGGGTTCCAGGAGGCAGTGAGAACCAGCATTACTTTTCCCCGCTGGCACCTTTGCTGTGGCAGCAAAGCTGGACGTTTGTCTTTTTTGCTCCGGAGGCTGCCGAAAGCGAAAACAGGTGCTTTTGAGGATGGAGTCCGCAGGAAAGCAGAGAGGGCCAAATTGTCTGTGGCATTTGAACAGGTTCCAGGAGGCAGTGAGAACCAGCATCACTTTTCCCCGCTGGCACCTTTGCTGTGGCAGCAAAAGCTGGACGTTTGTCTTTTTACCACCGGAGGGCGCCGAAAGTGAAAAAAGGCGCTTTTGAGGATAGAGTCCGCAGGAAAGCAGAGAGGGCTTAATTGTCTGGGGCATTTGAAAGGGTTCCAGGAGGCAGTGAGAACCAGCATTACTTTTCCCCGCTGGCACCTTTGCTGTGGCAGCAAAAGCTGGACGTTTGTCTTTTTTGCTCCGGAGGCTGCCGAAAGCGAAAACAGGTGCTTTTGAGGATGGAGTCCACAGGAAAGCAGAGAGGGCCAAATTGTCTGGGGCATTTGAACAGGTTCCAGGAGGCAGTGAGAACCAGCATTACTTTTCCCCGCTGGCACCTTTGCTGTGGCAGCAAAAGCTGGACGTTTGTCTTTTTTGCTCCGGAGGCTGCGAAAGCGAAAATAGGTGCTTTTGAGGATGGAGTCCGCAGGAAAGCAGAGAGGGCCAAATTGTCTGTGGCATTTGAAAGAGTTCCAGGAGGCAGTGAGAACCAGCATCACTTTTCCCCGCTGGCACCTTTGCTGTGGCAGCAAAAGCTGGACGTTTGTCTTTTTACCACCGGAGGGCGCCGAAAGTGAAAACACGTGCTTTTGAGGATGGAGTCCGCAGGAAAGCAGAGAGGGCCAAATTGTCTGTGGCATTTGAAGAGGTTCCAGGAGGCAGTGAGAACCAGCATTACTTTTCCCCGCTGGCACCTTTGCTGTGGCAGCAAAAGCTGGACGTTTGTCTTTTTTGCTCCGGAGGCTGCCGAAAGCGAAAACAGGTGCTTTTGAGGATGGAGTCCACAGGAAAGCAGAGAGGGCCAAATTGTCTGGGGCATTTGAACAGGTTCCAGGAGGCAGTGAGAACCAGCATTACTTTTCCCCGCTGGCACCTTTGCTGTGGCAGCAAAAGCTGGACGTTTGTCTTTTTTGCTCCGGAGGCTGCGAAAGCGAAAATAGGTGCTTTTGAGGATGGAGTCCGCAGGAAAGCAGAGAGGGCCAAATTGTCTGTGGCATTTGAAAGAGTTCCAGGAGGCAGTGAGAACCAGCATCACTTTTCCCCGCTGGCACCTTTGCTGTGGCAGCAAAAGCTGGACGTTTGTCTTTTTACCACCGGAGGGCGCCGAAAGTGAAAACACGTGCTTTTGAGGATAGAGTCCGCAGGAAAGCAGAGAGGGCCAAATTGTCTGGGGCATTTGAAGAGGTTCCAGGAGGCAGTGAGAACCAGCATTACTTTTCCCCGCTGGCACCTTTGCTGTGGCAGCAAAAGCTGGACGTTTGTCTTTTTTGCTCCGGAGGCTGCCGAAAGCGAAAACAGGTGCTTTTGAGGATGGAGTCCGCAGGAAAGCAGAGAGGGCCAAATTGTCTGTGGCATTTGAAAGGGTTCCAGGAGGCAGTGAGAACCAGCATTACTTTTCCCCGCTGGCACCTTTGCTGTGGCAGCAAAAGCTGGACGTTTGTCTCTTTTGCTCCGGAGGCTGCCGAAAGCGAAAATAGGCGCTTTTGAGGATAGAGTCCACAGGAAAGCAGAGAGGGCCAAATTGTCTGGGGCATTTGAAAGGGTTTCAGGAGGCAGTGAGAACCAGCATTACTTTTCCCCGCTGGCACCTTTGCTGTGGCAGCAAAAGCTGGACGTTTGTCTTTTTTGCTCCGGAGGCTGCCGAAAGCGAAAACAGGTGCTTTTGAGGATGGAGTCCACAAGAAAGCAGAGAGGGCCAAATTGTCTGTGGCATTTGAACAGGTTCCAGGAGGCAGTAAGAACCAGCATTACTTTTCCCCGCTGGCACCTTTGCTGTGGCAGCAAAAGCTGGACGTTTGTCTTTTTTGCTCCGGAGGCTGCCGAAAGCGAAAATAGGTGCTTTTGAGGATGGAGTCCGCAGGAAAGCAGAGAGGGCCAAATTGTCTCTGACATTTGAAAGAGTTCCAGGAGGCAGTGAGAACCAGCATCACTTTTCTTCGCTGGCACCTTTGCTGTGGCAGCAAAAGCTGGACGTTTGTCTTTTTACCACCGGAGGGCGCCGAAAGTGAAAAAAGGCGCTTTTGAGGATAGAGTCCGCAGGAAAGCAGAGAGGGCTTAATTGTCTGGGGCATTTGAAAGGGTTCCAGGAGGCAGTGAGGACCAGCATTACTTTTCCCCGCTGGCACCTTTGTTGTGGCAGCAAAAGCTGGACGTTTGTCTTTTTTGCTCCGTAGGCTGCCGAAAGCGAAAACAGGTGCTTTTGAGGATGGAGTCCGCAGGAAAGCAGAGAGGGCCAAATTGTCTGTGGCATTTAAAGAGGTTCCAGGAGGCAGTGAGGACCGGCATCATATTTCCTGGCTGGCACCTTTGCTGTGGCAGCAAAAGCTGGACGTTTGTCTTTTTTGCTCCGGAGGCTGCCGAAAGCGAAAACAGGTTCTTTTGAGGATGGAGTCCGCAGGAAAGCAGAGAGGGCCAAATTGTCTGGGGCATTTGAAAGAGTTCCAGGAGGCAGTGAGAACCAGCATTACTTTTCCCCGCTGGCACCTTTGCTGCGGCAGCAAAAGCTGGACGTTTGTCTTTTTTGCTCCGGAGGTTGCCGAAAGCGAAAACAGGTGCTTTTGAGGATGGAGTCCGCAGGAAAGCAGAGAGGGCCAAATTGTCTGTGGCATTTGAAAGGGTTCCAGGAGGCAGTGAGAACCAGCATTACTTTTCCCCGCTGGCACCTTTGCTGTGGCAGCAAAAGCTGGACGTTTGTCTTTTTTGCTCCGGAGGCTGCCGAAAGGGAAAATAGGTTCTTTTGAGGATGGAGTCCGCAGGAAAGCAGAGAGGGCCAAATTGTCTGTGGCATTTGAAAGGGTTCCAGGAGGCAGTGAGAACCAGCATTACTTTTCCCCGCTGGCACCTTTGCTGTGGCAGCAAAAGCTGGACGTTTGTCTTTTTTGCTCCGGACGCTGCCGAAAGCGAAAACAGGTGCTTTTGAGGATGGAGTCCGCAGGAAAGCAGAGAGGGCCAAATTGTCTGTGGCATTTGAAAGGGTTCCAGGAGGCAGTGAGAACCAGCATTACTTTTCCCCGCTGGCACCTTTGCTGTGGCAGCAAAAGCTGGACGTTTGTCTTTTTTGCTCCGGAGGCTGCCGAAAGCGAAAACAGCTGCTTTTGAGGATGGAGTCCGCAGGAAAGCAGAGAGGGCCAAATTGTCTGGGGCATTTGAAAGGGTTCCAGGAGGCAGTGAGAACCAGCATTACTTTTCCCCGCTGGCACCTTTGCTGTGGCAGCAAAAGCTGGACGTTTGTCTTTTTTGCTCCGGAGGCTGCCGAAAGCGAAAACAGGTGCTTTTGAGGATGGAGTCCGCAGGAAAGCAGAGAGGGCCAAATTGTCTGGGGCATTTGAAGAGGTTCCAGGAGGCAGTGAGAACCAGCATTACTTTTCCCCGCTGGCACCTTTGCTGTGGCAGCAAAAGCTGGACGTTTGTCTTTTTTGCTCCGGAGGCTGCCGAAAGCGAAAACAGGTGCTTTTGAGGATGGAGTCCGCAGGAAAGCAGAGAGGGCCAAATTGTCTGGGGCATTTGAAAGGGTTCCAGGAGGCAGTGAGAACCAGCATTACTTTTCCCCGCTGGCACCTTTGCTGTGGCAGCAAAAGCTGGACGTTTGTCTTTTTTGCTCCGGAGGCTGCCGAAAGCGAAAACAGGTGCTTTTGAGGATGGAGTCCACAGGAAAGCAGAGAGGGCCAAATTGTCTGGGGCATTTGAAGAGGTTCCAGGAGGCAGTGAGAACCAGCATTACTTTTCCCCGCTGGCACCTTTGCTGTGGCAGCAAAAGCTGGACGTTTGTCTTTTTTGCTCCGGAGGCTGCCGAAAGCGAAAACAGGTGCTTTTGAGGATGGAGTCCACAGGAAAGCAGAGAGGGCCAAATTGTCTGTGGCATTTGAAAGGGTTCCAGGAGGCAGTGAGAACCAGCATTACTTTTCCCCGCTGGCACCTTTGCTGTGGCAGCAAAAGCTGGACGTTTGTCTTTTTTGCTCCGGAGGCTGCCGAAAGCGAAAACAGGTGCTTTTGAGGATGGAGTCCGCAGGAAAGCAGAGAGGGCCAAATTGTCTGGGGCATTTGAAGAGGTTCCAGGAGGCAGTGAGAACCAGCATTACTTTTCCCCGCTGGCACCTTTGCTGTGGCAGCAAAAGCTGGACGTTTGTCTTTTTTGCTCCGGAGGTTGCCGAAAGCGAAAACAGGTGCTTTTGAGGATGGAGTCCGCAGGAAAGC
This sequence comes from Vanellus vanellus, assembly GCF_965231255.1. Taxonomy (NCBI): domain Eukaryota; kingdom Metazoa; phylum Chordata; class Aves; order Charadriiformes; family Charadriidae; genus Vanellus; species Vanellus vanellus. The sequence continues at coordinate 75,354 of NW_028126913.1, read as the reverse complement.
AGAGAGGGCCAAATTGTCTGTGGCATTTGAAGGAGTTCCAGGAGGCAGTGAGAACCAGCATTACTTTTCCCTGCTGGCACCTTTGCTGTGGCAGCAAAAGCTGGACGTTTGTCTTTTTTGCTCCGGAGGCTGCCGAAAGCGAAAACAGGTGCTTTTGAGGATGGAGTCCGCAGGAAAGCAGAGAGGGCCAAATTGTCTGGGGCATTTGAAGAGGTTCCAGGAGGCAGTGAGAACCAGCATTACTTTTCCCCGCTGGCACCTTTGCTGTGGCAGCAAAAGCTGGACGTTTGTCTTTTTAGCTCCGGAGGCTGCCGAAAGCGAAAACAGGTGCTTTTGAGGATGGAGTCCGCAGGAAAGCAGAGAGGGCCAAATTGTCTGGGGCATTTGAAGAGGTTCCAGGAGGCAGTGAGAACCAGCATTACTTTTCCCCGCTGGCACCTTTGCTGTGGCAGCAAAAGCTGGACATTTGTCTTTTTTGCTCCGGAGGCTGCCGAAAGCGAAAACAGGTGCTTTTGAGGATGGAGTCCGCAGGAAAGCAGAGAGGGCCAAATTGTCTGTGGCATTTGAAAGGGTTCCAGGAGGCAGTGAGAACCAGCATTACTTTTCCCCGCTGGCACCTTTGCTGTGGCAGCAAAAGCTGGACGTTTGTCTTTTTTGCTCCGGAGGCTGCCGAAAGCGAAAATAGGTGCTTTTGAGGATGGAGTCCGCAGGAAAGCAGAGAGGGCCAAATTGTCTGTGGCATTTGAAAGAGTTCCAGGAGGCAGTGAGAACCAGCATCACTTTTCCCCGCTGGCACCTTTGCTGTGGCAGCAAAAGCTGGACGTTTGTCTTTTTACCACCGGAGGGCGCCGAAAGTGAAAACACGTGCTTTTGAGGATGGAGTCCGCAGGAAAGCAGAGAGGGCCAAATTGTCTGTGGCATTTGAAAGGGTTCCAGGAGGCAGTGAGAACCAGCATTACTTTTCCCCGCTGGCACCTTTGCTGTGGCAGCAAAAGCTGGACGTTTGTCTTTTTTGCTCCGGAGGCTGCCGAAAGCGAAAACAGGTGCTTTTGAGGATGGAGTCCGCAGGAAAGCAGAGAGGGCCAAATTGTCTGGGGCATTTGAAAGGGTTCCAGGAGGCAGTGAGAACCAGCATTACTTTTCCCCGCTGGCACCTTTGCTGTGGCAGCAAAAGCTGGACGTTTTTCTTTTTTGCTCCAAACAGCGGCGAAAGTGAAAAAAGGTGCTTTTGAGGATGGAGTCCGCAGGAAAGCAGAGAGGGCCAAATTGTCTGTGGCATTTGAAAGGGTTCCAGGAGGCAGTGAGAACCAGCATTAATTTTCCCCGCTGGCACCTTTGCTGTGGCAGCAAAGCTGGACGTTTGTCTTTTTTGCTCCGGAGGCTGCCGAAAGCGAAAACAGGTGCTTTTGAGAATGGAGTCCGCAGGAAAGCAGAGAGGGCCAAATTGTCTGTGGCATTTGAACAGGTTCCAGGAGGCAGTGAGAACCAGCATCACTTTTCCCCGCTGGCACCTTTGCTGTGGCAGCAAAAGCTGGACGTTTGTCTTTTTACCACCGGAGGGCGCCGAAAGTGAAAAAAGGCGCTTTTGAGGATAGAGTCCGCAGGAAAGCAGAGAGGGCTTAATTGTCTGGGGCATTTGAAAGGGTTCCAGGAGGCAGTGAGAACCAGCATTACTTTTCCCCGCTGGCACCTTTGCTGTGGCAGCAAAAGCTGGACGTTTGTCTTTTTTGCTCCGGAGGCTGCGAAAGCGAAAATAGGTGCTTTTGAGGATGGAGTCCGCAGGAAAGCAGAGAGGGCCAAATTGTCTGTGGCATTTGAAAGAGTTCCAGGAGGCAGTGAGAACCAGCATCACTTTTCTTCGCTGGCACCTTTGCTGTGGCAGCAAAAGCTGGACGTTTGTCTTTTTTGCTCCGGAGGCTGCCGAAAGCGAAAAAAGGTGCTTTTGAGGATGGAGTCCGCAGTAAAGCAGAGAGGGCCAAATTGTCTGGGGCATTTGAAGAGGTTCCAGGAGGCAGTGAGGACCGGCATCATATTTCCTGGCTGGCACCTTTGCTGTGGCAGCAAAAGCTGGACGTTTGTCTTTTTTGCTCCGGAGGCTGCCGAAAGCGAAAACAGGTTCTTTTGAGGATGGAGTCCGCAGGAAAGCAGAGAGGGCCAAATTGTCTGGGGCATTTGAAAGAGTTCCAGGAGGCAGTGAGAACCAGCATTACTTTTCCCCGCTGGCACCTTTGCTGTGGCAGCAAAAGCTGGACGTTTGTCTTTTTTGCTCCGGAGGCTGCCGAAAGCGAAAATAGGTGCTTTTGAGGATAGAGTCCGCAGGAAAGCAGAGAGGGCCAAATTGTCTGTGGCATTTGAAAGAGTTCCAGGAGGCAGTGAGAACCAGCATCACTTTTCTTCGCTGGCACCTTTGCTGTGGCAGCAAAAGCTGGACGTTTGTCTTTTTTGCTCCGGAGGCTGCCGAAAGCGAAAAAAGGTGCTTTTGAGGATGGAGTCCGCAGTAAAGCAGAGAGGGCCAAATTGTCTGGGGCATTTGAAGAGGTTCCAGGAGGCAGTGAGGACCGGCATCATATTTCCTGGCTGGCACCTTTGCTGTGGCAGCAAAAGCTGGACGTTTGTCTTTTTTGCTCCGGAGGCTGCCGAAAGCGAAAACAGGTTCTTTTGAGGATGGAGTCCGCAGGAAAGCAGAGAGGGCCAAATTGTCTGGGGCATTTGAAAGAGTTCCAGGAGGCAGTGAGAACCAGCATTACTTTTCCCCGCTGGCACCTTTGCTGCGGCAGCAAAAGCTGGACGTTTGTCTTTTTTGCTCCGGAGGTTGCCGAAAGCGAAAACAGGTGCTTTTGAGGATGGAGTCCGCAGGAAAGCAGAGAGGGCCAAATTGTCTGTGGCATTTGAAAGGGTTCCAGGAGGCAGTGAGAACCAGCATTACTTTTCCCCGCTGGCACCTTTGCTGTGGCAGCAAAAGCTGGACGTTTGTCTTTTTTGCTCCGGAGGCTGCCGAAAGGGAAAATAGGTTCTTTTGAGGATGGAGTCCGCAGGAAAGCAGAGAGGGCCAAATTGTCTGTGGCATTTGAAAGGGTTCCAGGAGGCAGTGAGAACCAGCATTACTTTTCCCCGCTGGCACCTTTGCTGTGGCAGTAAAAGCTGGACGTTTGTCTTTTTTGCTCCGGACGCTGCCGAAAGCGAAAACAGGTGCTTTTGAGGATGGAGTCCGCAGGAAAGCAGAGAGGGCCAAATTGTCTGTGGCATTTGAAAGGGTTCCAGGAGGCAGTGAGAACCAGCATTACTTTTCCCCGCTGGCACCTTTGCTGTGGCAGCAAAAGCTGGACGTTTGTCTTTTTTGCTCCGGAGGCTGCCGAAAGCGAAAACAGCTGCTTTTGAGGATGGAGTCCGCAGGAAAGCAGAGAGGGCCAAATTGTCTGGGGCATTTGAAAGGGTTCCAGGAGGCAGTGAGAACCAGCATTACTTTTCCCCGCTGGCCCCTTTGCTGTGGCAGCAAAAGCTGGACGTTTGTCTTTTTTGCTCCGGAGGCTGCCGAAAGCGAAAACAGGTGCTTTTGAGGATGGAGTCCACAGGAAAGCAGAGAGGGCCAAATTGTCTGGGGCATTTGAAGAGGTTCCAGGAGGCAGTGAGAACCAGCATTACTTTTCCCCGCTGGCACCTTTGCTGTGGCAGCAAAAGCTGGACGTTTGTCTTTTTTGCTCCGGAGGCTGCCGAAAGCGAAAACAGGTGCTTTTGAGGATGGAGTCCGCAGGAAAGCAGAGAGGGCCAAATTGTCTGGGGCATTTGAAAGGGTTCCAGGAGGCAGTGAGAACCAGCATTACTTTTCCCCGCTGGCACCTTTGCTGTGGCAGCAAAAGCTGGACGTTTGTCTTTTTTGCTCCGGAGGCTGCCGAAAGCGAAAACAGGTGCTTTTGAGGATGGAGTCCACAGGAAAGCAGAGAGGGCCAAATTGTCTGGGGCATTTGAAGAGGTTCCAGGAGGCAGTGAGAACCAGCATTACTTTTCCCCGCTGGCACCTTTGCTGTGGCAGCAAAAGCTGGACGTTTGTCTTTTTTGCTCCGGAGGCTGCCGAAAGCGAAAACAGGTGCTTTTGAGGATGGAGTCCACAGGAAAGCAGAGAGGGCCAAATTGTCTGTGGCATTTGAAAGGGTTCCAGGAGGCAGTGAGAACCAGCATTACTTTTCCCCGCTGGCACCTTTGCTGTGGCAGCAAAAGCTGGACGTTTGTCTTTTTTGCTCCGGAGGCTGCCGAAAGCGAAAACAGGTGCTTTTGAGGATGGAGTCCGCAGGAAAGCAGAGAGGGCCAAATTGTCTGGGGCATTTGAAGAGGTTCCAGGAGGCAGTGAGAACCAGCATTACTTTTCCCCGCTGGCACCTTTGCTGTGGCAGCAAAAGCTGGACGTTTGTCTTTTTTGCTCCGGAGGCTGCCGAAAGTGAAAACAGGTGCTTTTGAGGATGGAGTCCGCAGGAAAGCAGAGAGGGCCAAATTGTCTGTGGCATTTGAAGGAGTTCCAGGAGGCAGTGAGAACCAGCATTACTTTTCCCTGCTGGCACCTTTGCTGTGGCAGCAAAAGCTGGACGTTTGTCTTTTTTGATCCGGAGGCTGCCGAAAGCGAAAACAGGTGCTTTTGAGGATGGAGTCCGCAGGAAAGCAGAGAGGGCCAAATTGTCTGGGGCATTTGAAGAGGTTCCAGGAGGCAGTGAGAACCAGCATTACTTTTCCCCGCTGGCACCTTTGCTGTGGCAGCAAAAGCTGGACGTTTGTCTTTTTAGCTCCGGAGGCTGCCGAAAGCGAAAACAGGTGCTTTTGAGGATGGAGTCCGCAGGAAAGCAGAGAGGGCCAAATTGTCTGGGGCATTTGAAGAGGTTCCAGGAGGCAGTGAGAACCAGCATTACTTTTCCCCGCTGGCACCTTTGCTGTGGCAGCAAAAGCTGGACATTTGTCTTTTTTGCTCCGGAGGCTGCCGAAAGCGAAAACAGGTGCTTTTGAGGATGGAGTCCGCAGGAAAGCAGAGAGGGCCAAATTGTCTGTGGCATTTGAAAGGGTTCCAGGAGGCAGTGAGAACCAGCATTACTTTTCCCCGCTGGCACCTTTGCTGTGGCAGCAAAAGCTGGACGTTTGTCTTTTTTGCTCCGGAGGCTGCCGAAAGCGAAAATAGGTGCTTTTGAGGATGGAGTCCGCAGGAAAGCAGAGAGGGCCAAATTGTCTGTGGCATTTGAAAGAGTTCCAGGAGGCAGTGAGAACCAGCATCACTTTTCCCCGCTGGCACCTTTGCTGTGGCAGCAAAAGCTGGACGTTTGTCTTTTTACCACCGGAGGGCGCCGAAAGTGAAAACAGGTGCTTTTGAGGATGGAGTCCGCAGGAAAGCAGAGAGGGCCAAATTGTCTGTGGCATTTGAAAGGGTTCCAGGAGGCAGTGAGAACCAGCATTACTTTTCCCCGCTGGCACCTTTGCTGTGGCAGCAAAAGCTGGACGTTTGTCTTTTTTGCTCCGGAGGCTGCCGAAAGCGAAAACAGGTGCTTTTGAGGATGGAGTCCGCAGGAAAGCAGAGAGGGCCAAATTGTCTGGGGCATTTGAAAGGGTTCCAGGAGGCAGTGAGAACCAGCATTACTTTTCCCCGCTGGCACCTTTGCTGTGGCAGCAAAAGCTGGACGTTTTTCTTTTTTGCTCCAAACAGCGGCGAAAGTGAAAAAAGGTGCTTTTGAGGATGGAGTCCGCAGGAAAGCAGAGAGGGCCAAATTGTCTGTGGCATTTGAAAGGGTTCCAGGAGGCAGTGAGAACCAGCATTAATTTTCCCCGCTGGCACCTTTGCTGTGGCAGCAAAGCTGGACGTTTGTCTTTTTTGCTCCGGAGGCTGCCGAAAGCGAAAACAGGTGCTTTTGAGAATGGAGTCCGCAAGTAAGCAGAGAGGGCCAAATTGTCTGTGGCATTTGAACAGGTTCCAGGAGGCAGTGAGAACCAGCATCACTTTTCCCCGCTGGCACCTTTGCTGTGGCAGCAAAAGCTGGACGTTTGTCTTTTTACCACCGGAGGGCGCCGAAAGTGAAAAAAGGCGCTTTTGAGGATAGAGTCCGCAGGAAAGCAGAGAGGGCTTAATTGTCTGGGGCATTTGAAAGGGTTCCAGGAGGCAGTGAGAACCAGCATTACTTTTCCCCGCTGGCACCTTTGCTGTGGCAGCAAAAGCTGGACGTTTGTCTTTTTTGCTCCGGAGGCTGCCGAAAGCGAAAACAGGTGCTTTTGAGGATGGAGTCCACAGGAAAGCAGAGAGGGCCAAATTGTCTGGGGCATTTGAAGAGGTTCCAGGAGGCAGTGAGAACCAGCATTACTTTTCCCCGCTGGCACCTTTGCTGTGGCAGCAAAAGCTGGACGTTTGTCTTTTTTGCTCCGGAGGCTGCGAAAGCGAAAATAGGTGCTTTTGAGGATGGAGTCCGCAGGAAAGCAGAGAGGGCCAAATTGTCTGTGGCATTTGAAAGAGTTCCAGGAGGCAGTGAGAACCAGCATCACTTTTCTTCGCTGGCACCTTTGCTGTGGCAGCAAAAGCTGGACGTTTGTCTTTTTTGCTCCGGAGGCTGCCGAAAGCGAAAAAAGGTGCTTTTGAGGATGGAGTCCGCAGGAAAGCAGAGAGGGCCAAATTGTCTGGGGCATTTGAAGAGGTTCCAGGAGGCAGTGAGAACCAGCATTACTTTTCCCCGCTGGCACCTTTGCTGTGGCAGCAAAAGCTGGACGTTTGTCTTTTTTGCTCCGGAGGCTGCCGAAAGCGAAAACAGGTGCTTTTGAGGATGGAGTCCGCAGGAAAGCAGAGAGGGCCAAATTGTCTGTGGCATTTGAAAGGGTTCCAGGAGGCAGTGAGAACCAGCATTACTTTTCCCCGCTGGCACCTTTGCTGTGGCAGCAAAAGCTGGACGTTTGTCTCTTTTGCTCCGGAGGCTGCCGAAAGCGAAAATAGGCGCTTTTGAGGATAGAGTCCACAGGAAAGCAGAGAGGGCCAAATTGTCTGGGGCATTTGAAAGGGTTTCAGGAGGCAGTGAGAACCAGCATTACTTTTCCCCGCTGGCACCTTTGCTGTGGCAGCAAAAGCTGGACGTTTGTCTTTTTTGCTCCGGAGGCTGCCGAAAGCGAAAACAGGTGCTTTTGAGGATGGAGTCCACAGGAAAGCAGAGAGGGCCAAATTGTCTGTGGCATTTGAACAGGTTCCAGGAGGCAGTGAGAACCAGCATTACTTTTCCCCGCTGGCACCTTTGCTGTGGCAGCAAAAGCTGGACGTTTGTCTTTTTTGCTCCGGAGGCTGCCGAAAGCGAAAATAGGTGCTTTTGAGGATGGAGTCCGCAGGAAAGCAGAGAGGGCCAAATTGTCTCTGACATTTGAAAGAGTTCCAGGAGGCAGTGAGAACCAGCATCACTTTTCTTCGCTGGCACCTTTGCTGTGGCAGCAAAAGCTGGACGTTTGTCTTTTTACCACCGGAGGGCGCCGAAAGTGAAAAAAGGCGCTTTTGAGGATAGAGTCCGCAGGAAAGCAGAGAGGGCTTAATTGTCTGGGGCATTTGAAAGGGTTCCAGGAGGCAGTGAGGACCAGCATTACTTTTCCCCGCTGGCACCTTTGTTGTGGCAGCAAAAGCTGGACGTTTGTCTTTTTTGCTCCGGAGGCTGCCGAAAGCGAAAACAGGTGCTTTTGAGGATGGAGTCCGCAGGAAAGCAGAGAGGGCCAAATTGTCTGTGGCATTTAAAGAGGTTCCAGGAGGCAGTGAGGACCGGCATCATATTTCCTGGCTGGCACCTTTGCTGTGGCAGCAAAAGCTGGACGTTTGTCTTTTTTGCTCCGGGGGGCGTCGAAAACGAAAACAGGTTCTTTTGAGGATGGAGTCCGCAGGAAAGCAGAGAGGGCCAAATTGTCTGTGGCATTTGAAAGAGTTCCAGGAGGCAGTGAGAACCAGCATTACTTTTCCCCGCTGGCACCTTTGCTGCGGCAGCAAAAGCTGGACGTTTGTCTTTTTTGCTCCGGAGGTTGCCGAAAGCGAAAACAGGTGCTTTTGAGGATGGAGTCCGCAGGAAAGCAGAGAGGGCCAAATTGTCTGTGGCATTTGAAAGGGTTCCAGGAGGCAGTGAGAACCAGCATTACTTTTCCCCGCTGGCACCTTTGCTGTGGCAGCAAAAGCTGGACGTTTGTCTTTTTTGCTCCGGAGGCTGCCGAAAGGGAAAATAGGTTCTTTTGAGGATGGAGTCCGCAGGAAAGCAGAGAGGGCCAAATTGTCTGTGGCATTTGAAAGGGTTCCAGGAGGCAGTGAGAACCAGCATTACTTTTCCCCGCTGGCACCTTTGCTGTGGCAGCAAAAGCTGGACGTTTGTCTTTTTTGCTCCGGAGGCTGCCGAAAGCGAAAACAGGTGCTTTTGAGGATGGAGTCCGCAGGAAAGCAGAGAGGGCCAAATTGTCTGTGGCATTTGAAAGGGTTCCAGGAGGCAGTGAGAACCAGCATTACTTTTCCCCGCTGGCACCTTTGCTGTGGCAGCAAAAGCTGGACGTTTGTCTTTTTTGCTCCGGAGGCTGCCGAAAGCGAAAACAGGTGCTTTTGAGGATGGAGTCCGCAGGAAAGCAGAGAGGGCCAAATTGTCTGTTGCATTTGAAAGGGTTCCAGGAGGCAGTGAGAACCAGCATTACTTTTCCCCGCTGGCACCTTTGCTGTGGCAGCAAAAGCTGGACGTTTGTCTTTTTTGCTCCAAACAGCGGCGAAAGTGAAAAAAGGTGCTTTTGAGGATGGAGTCCGCAGGAAAGCAGAGAGGGCCAAATTGTCTGGGGCATTTGAAAGGGTTCCAGGAGGCAGTGAGAACCAGCATTAATTTTCCCCGCTGGCACCTTTGCTGTGGCAGCAAAGCTGGACGTTTGTCTTTTTTGCTCCGGAGGCTGCCGAAAGCGAAAACAGGTGCTTTTGAGAATGGAGTCCGCAGGAAAGCAGAGAGGGCCAAATTGTCTGTGGCATTTGAACAGGTTCCAGGAGGCAGTGAGAACCAGCATCACTTTTCCCCGCTGGCACCTTTGCTGTGGCAGCAAAAGCTGGACGTTTGTCTTTTTACCACCGGAGGGCGCCGAAAGTGAAAACACGTGCTTTTGAGGATGGAGTCCGCAGGAAAGCAGAGAGGGCCAAATTGTCTGTGGCATTTGAAAGGGTTCCAGGAGGCAGTGAGAACCAGCATTACTTTTCCCCGCTGGCACCTTTGCTGTGGCAGCAAAAGCTGGACGTTTGTCTTTTTTGCTCCGGAGGCTGCCGAAAGCGAAAACAGGTGCTTTTGAGGATGGAGTCCGCAGGAAAGCAGAGAGGGCCAAATTGTCTGGGGCATTTGAAAGGGTTCCAGGAGGCAGTGAGAACCAGCATTACTTTTCCCCGCTGGCACCTTTGCTGTGGCAGCAAAAGCTGGACGTTTGTCTTTTTTGCTCCAAACAGCGGCGAAAGTGAAAAAAGGTGCTTTTGAGGATGGAGTCCGCAGGAAAGCAGAGAGGGCCAAATTGTCTGTGGCATTTGAAAGGGTTCCAGGAGGCAGTGAGAACCAGCATTAATTTTCCCCGCTGGCACCTTTGCTGTGGCAGCAAAGCTGGACGTTTGTCTTTTTTGCTCCGGAGGCTGCCGAAAGCGAAAACAGGTGCTTTTGAGAATGGAGTCCGCAGGAAAGCAGAGAGGGCCAAATTGTCTGTGGCATTTGAACAGGTTCCAGGAGGCAGTGAGAACCAGCATCACTTTTCCCCGCTGGCACCTTTGCTGTGGCAGCAAAAGCTGGACGTTTGTCTTTTTACCACCGGAGGGCGCCGAAAGTGAAAAAAGGCGCTTTTGAGGATAGAGTCCGCAGGAAAGCAGAGAGGGCTTAATTGTCTGGGGCATTTGAAAGGGTTCCAGGAGGCAGTGAGAACCAGCATTACTTTTCCCCGCTGGCACCTTTGCTGTGGCAGCAAAAGCTGGACGTTTGTCTTTTTTGCTCCGGAGGCTGCCGAAAGCGAAAACAGGTGCTTTTGAGGATGGAGTCCACAGGAAAGCAGAGAGGGCCAAATTGTCTGGGGCATTTGAACAGGTTCCAGGAGGCAGTGAGAACCAGCATTACTTTTCCCCGCTGGCACCTTTGCTGTGGCAGCAAAAGCTGGACGTTTGTCTTTTTTGCTCCGGAGGCTGCGAAAGCGAAAATAGGTGCTTTTGAGGATGGAGTCCGCAGGAAAGCAGAGAGGGCCAAATTGTCTGTGGCATTTGAAAGAGTTCCAGGAGGCAGTGAGAACCAGCATCACTTTTCTTCGCTGGCACCTTTGCTGTGGCAGCAAAAGCTGGACGTTTGTCTTTTTTGCTCCGGAGGTTGCCGAAAGCGAAAAAAGGTGCTTTTGAGGATGGAGTCCGCAGGAAAGCAGAGAGGGCCAAATTGTCTGGGGCATTTGAAGAGGTTCCAGGAGGCAGTGAGAACCAGCATTACTTTTCCCCGCTGGCACCTTTGCTGTGGCAGCAAAAGCTGGACGTTTGTCTTTTTTGCTCCGGAGGCTGCCGAAAGCGAAAACAGGTGCTTTTGAGGATGGAGTCCGCAGGAAAGCAGAGAGGGCCAAATTGTCTGTGGCATTTGAAAGGGTTCCAGGAGGCAGTGAGAACCAGCATTACTTTTCCCCGCTGGCACCTTTGCTGTGGCAGCAAAAGCTGGACGTTTGTCTCTTTTGCTCCGGAGGCTGCCGAAATCGAAAATAGGCGCTTTTGAGGATAGAGTCCACAGGAAAGCAGAGAGGGCCAAATTGTCAGGGGCATTTGAAAGGGTTTCAGGAGGCAGTGAGAACCAGCATTACTTTTCCCCGCTGGCACCTTTGCTGTGGCAGCAAAAGCTGGACGTTTGTCTTTTTTGCTCCGGAGGCTGCCGAAAGCGAAAACAGGTGCTTTTGAGGATGGAGTCCACAGGAAAGCAGAGAGGGCCAAATTGTCTGTGGCATTTGAACAGGTTCCAGGAGGCAGTGAGAACCAGCATTACTTTTCCCCGCTGGCACCTTTGCTGTGGCAGCAAAAGCTGGACGTTTGTCTTTTTTGCTCCGGAGGCTGCCGAAAGCGAAAATAGGTGCTTTTGAGGATGGAGTCCGCAGGAAAGCAGAGAGGGCCAAATTGTCTCTGACATTTGAAAGAGTTCCAGGAGGCAGTGAGAACCAGCATCACTTTTCTTCGCTGGCACCTTTGCTGTGGCAGCAAAAGATGGACGTTTGTCTTTTTACCACCGGAGGGCGCCGAAAGTGAAAAAAGGCGCTTTTGAGGATAGAGTCCGCAGGAAAGCAGAGAGGGCTTAATTGTCTGGGGCATTTGAAAGGGTTCCAGGAGGCAGTGAGGACCAGCATTACTTTTCCCCGCTGGCACCTTTGTTGTGGCAGCAAAAGCTGGACGTTTGTCTTTTTTGCTCCGGAGGCTGCCGAAAGCGAAAACAGGTGCTTTTGAGGATGGAGTCCGCAGGAAAGCAGAGAGGGCCAAATTGTCTGTGGCATTTAAAGAGGTTCCAGGAGGCAGTGAGGACCGGCATCATATTTCCTGGCTGGCACCTTTGCTGTGGCAGCAAAAGCTGGACGTTTGTCTTTTTTGCTCCGTAGGGCGTCGAAAGCGAAAACAGGTTCTTTTGAGGATGGAGTCCGCAGGAAAGCAGAGAGGGCCAAATTGTCTGTGGCATTTGAAAGAGTTCCAGGAGGCAGTGAGAACCAGCATTACTTTTCCCCGCTGGCACCTTTGCTGCGGCAGCAAAAGCTGGACGTTTGTCTTTTTTGCTCCGGAGGTTGCCGAAAGCGAAAACAGGTGCTTTTGAGGATGGAGTCCACAGGAAAGCAGAGAGGGCCAAATTGTCTGTGGCATTTGAAAGGGTTCCAGGAGGCAGTGAGAACCAGCATTACTTTTCCCCGCTGGCACCTTTGCTGTGGCAGCAAAAGCTGGACGTTTGTCTTTTTTGCTCCGGAGGTTGCCGAAAGGGAAAATAGGTTCTTTTGAGGATGGAGTCCGCAGGAAAGCAGAGAGGGCCAAATTGTCTGTGGCATTTGAAAGGGTTCCAGGAGGCAGTGAGAACCAGCATTACTTTTCCCCGCTGGCACCTTTGCTGTGGCAGCAAAAGCTGGACGTTTGTCTTTTTTGCTCCGGACGCTGCCGAAAGCGAAAACAGGTGCTTTTGAGGATGGAGTCCGCAGGAAAGCAGAGAGGGCCAAATTGTCTGTGGCATTTGAAAGGGTTCCAGGAGGCAGTGAGAACCAGCATTACTTTTCCCCGCTGGCACCTTTGCTGTGGCAGCAAAAGCTGGACGTTTGTCTTTTTTGCTCCGGAGGCTGCCGAAAGCGAAAACAGGTGCTTTTGAGGATGGAGTCCACAGGAAAGCAGAGAGGGCCAAATTGTCTGGGGCATTTGAAGAGGTTCCAGGAGGCAGTGAGAACCAGCATTACTTTTCCCCGCTGGCACCTTTGCTGTGGCAGCAAAAGCTGGACGTTTGTCTTTTTTGCTCCGGAGGTTGCCGAAAGCGAAAACAGGTGCTTTTGAGGATGGAGTCCACAGGAAAGCAGAGAGGGCCAAATTGTCTGTGGCATTTGAAAGGGTTCCAGGAGGCAGTGAGAACCAGCATTACTTTTCCCCGCTGGCACCTTTGCTGTGGCAGCAAAAGCTGGACGTTTGTCTTTTTTGCTCCGGAGGTTGCCGAAAGCAAAAACAGCTGCTTTTGAGGATGGAGTCCGCAGGAAAGCAGAGAGGGCCAAATTGTCTGGGGCATTTGAAAGGGTTCCAGGAGGCAGTGAGAACCAGCATTACTTTTCCCCGCTGGCACCTTTGCTGTGGCAGCAAAAGCTGGACGTTTGTCTTTTTTGCTCCGGAGGTTGCCGAAAGCGAAAACAGGTGCTTTTGAGGATGGAGTCCGCAGGAAAGCAGAGAGGGCCAAATTGTCTGTGGCATTTGAAAGGGTTCCAGGAGGCAGTGAGAACCAGCATTACTTTTCCCCGCTGGCACCTTTGCTGTGGCAGCAAAAGCTGGACGTTTGTCTTTTTTGCTCCGGAGGCTGCCGAAAGCGAAAACAGGTGCTTTTGAGGATGGAGTCCGCAGGAAAGCAGAGAGGGCCAAATTGTCTGTGGCATTTGAAAGGGTTCCAGGAGGCAGTGAGAACCAGCATTACTTTTCCCCGCTGGCACCTTTGCTGTGGCAGCAAAAGCTGGACGTTTGTCTTTTTTGCTCCGGAGGCTGCCGAAAGTGAAAACAGGTGCTTTTGAGGATGGAGTCCGCAGGAAAGCAGAGAGGGCCAAATTGTCTGTGGCATTTGAAAGGGTTCCAGGAGGCAGTGAGAACCAGCATTACTTTTCCCCGCTGGCACCTTTGCTGTGGCAGCAAAAGCTGGACGTTTGTCTTTTTACCTCCGGAGGGCGCCGAAAGCAAAAACAGCTGCTTTTAAGGATGGAGTCCGCAGGAAAGCAGAGAGGGCCAAATTGTCTGGGGCATTTGAAAGGGTTCCAGGAGGCAGTGAGAACCAGCATTACTTTTCCCCGCTGGCACCTTTGCTGTGGCAGCAAAAGCTGGACGTTTGTCTTTTTTGCTCCGGAGGCTGCCGAAAGCGAAAACAGCTGCTTTTGAGGATGGAGTCCGCAGGAAAGCAGAGAGGGCCAAATTGTCTGGGGCATTTGAAAGGGTTCCAGGAGGCAGTGAGAACCAGCATTACTTTTCCCCGCTGGCACCTTTGCTGTGGCAGCAAAAGCTGGACGTTTGTCTTTTTTGCTCCGGAGGCTGCCGAAAGCGAAAACAGGTGCTTTTGAGGATGGAGTCCGCAGGAAAGCAGAGAGGGCCAAATTGTCTGTGGCATTTGAAAGGGTTCCAGGAGGCAGTGAGAACCAGCATCACTTTTCTTCGCTGGCACCTTTGCTGTGGCAGCAAAAGCTGGACGTTTGTCTTTTTTGCTCCGGAGGCTGCCGAAAGCGAAAAAAGGTGCTTTTGAGGATGGAGTCCGCAGGAAAGCAGAGAGGGCCAAATTGTCTGGGGCATTTGAAGAGGTTCCAGGAGGCAGTGAGGACCGGCATCATATTTCCTGGCTGGCACCTTTGCTGTGGCAGCAAAAGCTGGACGTTTGTCTTTTTTGCTCCGGAGGCTGCCGAAAGCGAAAACAGGTTCTTTTGAGGATGGAGTCCGCAGGAAAGCAGAGAGGGCCAAATTGTCTGGGGCATTTGAAAGAGTTCCAGGAGGCAGTGAGAACCAGCATTACTTTTCCCCGCTGGCACCTTTGCTGCGGCAGCAAAAGCTGGACGTTTGTCTTTTTTGCTCCGGAGGTTGCCGAAAGCGAAAACAGGTGCTTTTGAGGATGGAGTCCGCAGGAAAGCAGAGAGGGCCAAATTGTCTGTGGCATTTGAAAGGGTTCCAGGAGGCAGTGAGAACCAGCATTACTTTTCCCCGCTGGCACCTTTGCTGTGGCAGCAAAAGCTGGACGTTTGTCTTTTTTGCTCCGGAGGCTGCCGAAAGGGAAAATAGGTTCTTTTGAGGATGGAGTCCGCAGGAAAGCAGAGAGGGCCAAATTGTCTGTGGCATTTGAAAGGGTTCCAGGAGGCAGTGAGAACCAGCATTACTTTTCCCCGCTGGCACCTTTGCTGTGGCAGCAAAAGCTGGACGTTTGTCTTTTTTGCTCCGGACGCTGCCGAAAGCGAAAACAGGTGCTTTTGAGGATGGAGTCCGCAGGAAAGCAGAGAGGGCCAAATTGTCTGTGGCATTTGAAAGGGTTCCAGGAGGCAGTGAGAACCAGCATTACTTTTCCCCGCTGGCACCTTTGCTGTGGCAGCAAAAGCTGGACGTTTGTCTTTTTTGCTCCGGAGGCTGCCGAAAGCGAAAACAGCTGCTTTTGAGGATGGAGTCCGCAGGAAAGCAGAGAGGGCCAAATTGTCTGGGGCATTTGAAAGGGTTCCAGGAGGCAGTGAGAACCAGCATTACTTTTCCCCGCTGGCACCTTTGCTGTGGCAGCAAAAGCTGGACGTTTGTCTTTTTTGCTCCGGAGGCTGCCGAAAGCGAAAACAGGTGCTTTTGAGGATGGAGTCCACAGGAAAGCAGAGAGGGCCAAATTGTCTGGGGCATTTGAAGAGGTTCCAGGAGGCAGTGAGAACCAGCATTACTTTTCCCCGCTGGCACCTTTGCTGTGGCAGCAAAAGCTGGACGTTTGTCTTTTTTGCTCCGGAGGCTGCCGAAAGCGAAAACAGGTGCTTTTGAGGATGGAGTCCGCAGGAAAGCAGAGAGGGCCAAATTGTCTGGGGCATTTGAAAGGGTTCCAGGAGGCAGTGAGAACCAGCATTACTTTTCCCCGCTGGCACCTTTGCTGTGGCAGCAAAAGCTGGACGTTTGTCTTTTTTGCTCCGGAGGCTGCCGAAAGCGAAAACAGGTGCTTTTGAGGATGGAGTCCACAGGAAAGCAGAGAGGGCCAAATTGTCTGGGGCATTTGAAGAGGTTCCAGGAGGCAGTGAGAACCAGCATTACTTTTCCCCGCTGGCACCTTTGCTGTGGCAGCAAAAGCTGGACGTTTGTCTTTTTTGCTCCGGAGGCTGCCGAAAGCGAAAACAGGTGCTTTTGAGGATGGAGTCCACAGGAAAGCAGAGAGGGCCAAATTGTCTGTGGCATTTGAAAGGGTTCCAGGAGGCAGTGAGAACCAGCATTACTTTTCCCCGCTGGCACCTTTGCTGTGGCAGCAAAAGCTGGACGTTTGTCTTTTTTGCTCCGGAGGCTGCCGAAAGCGAAAACAGGTGCTTTTGAGGATGGAGTCCGCAGGAAAGCAGAGAGGGCCAAATTGTCTGGGGCATTTGAAGAGGTTCCAGGAGGCAGTGAGAACCAGCATTACTTTTCCCCGCTGGCACCTTTGCTGTGGCAGCAAAAGCTGGACGTTTGTCTTTTTTGCTCCGGAGGCTGCCGAAAGTGAAAACAGGTGCTTTTGAGGATGGAGTCCGCAGGAAAGCAGAGAGGGCCAAATTGTCTGTGGCATTTGAAAGGGTTCCAGGAGGCAGTGAGAACCAGCATTACTTTTCCCCGCTGGCACCTTTGCTGTGGCAGCAAAAGCTGGACGTTTGTCTTTTTTGCTCCGGAGGTTGCCGAAAGCGAAAACAGGTGCTTTTGAGGATGGAGTCCGCAGGAAAGCAGAGAGGGCCAAATTGTCTGTGGCATTTGAAGGAGTTCCAGGAGGCAGTGAGAACCAGCATTACTTTTCCCTGCTGGCACCTTTGCTGTGGCAGCAAAAGCTGGACGTTTGTCTTTTTTGCTCCGGAGGCTGCCGAAAGCGAAAACAGGTGCTTTTGAGGATGGAGTCCGCAGGAAAGCAGAGAGGGCCAAATTGTCTGGGGCATTTGAAGAGGTTCCAGGAGGCAGTGAGAACCAGCATTACTTTTCCCCGCTGGCACCTTTGCTGTGGCAGCAAAAGCTGGACATTTGTCTTTTTTGCTCCGGAGGCTGCCGAAAGCGAAAACAGGTGCTTTTGAGGATGGAGTCCGCAGGAAAGCAGAGAGGGCCAAATTGTCTGTGGCATTTGAAAGGGTTCCAGGAGGCAGTGAGAACCAGCATTACTTTTCCCCGCTGGCACCTTTGCTGTGGCAGCAAAAGCTGGACGTTTGTCTTTTTTGCTCCGGAGGTTGCCGAAAGCGAAAACAGGTGCTTTTGAGGATGGAGTCCGCAGGAAAGCAGAGAGGGCCAAATTGTCTGTGGCATTTGAAGGAGTTCCAGGAGGCAGTGAGAACCAGCATTACTTTTCCCTGCTGGCACCTTTGCTGTGGCAGCAAAAGCTGGACGTTTGTCTTTTTTGCTCCGGAGGCTGCCGAAAGCGAAAACAGGTGCTTTTGAGGATGGAGTCCGCAGGAAAGCAGAGAGGGCCAAATTGTCTGTGGCATTTGAAGAGGTTCCAGGAGGCAGTGAGAACCAGCATTACTTTTCCCCGCTGGCACCTTTGCTGTGGCAGCAAAAGCTGGACATTTGTCTTTTTTGCTCCGGAGGCTGCCGAAAGCGAAAACAGGTGCTTTTGAGGATGGAGTCCGCAGGAAAGCAGAGAGGGCCAAATTGTCTGTGGCATTTGAAAGGGTTCCAGGAGGCAGTGAGAACCAGCATTACTTTTCCCCGCTGGCACCTTTGCTGTGGCAGCAAAAGCTGGACGTTTGTCTTTTTTGCTCCGGAGGCTGCCGAAAGCGAAAATAGGTGCTTTTGAGGATGGAGTCCGCAGGAAAGCAGAGAGGGCCAAATTGTCTGTGGCATTTGAAAGAGTTCCAGGAGGCAGTGAGAACCAGCATCACTTTTCCCCGCTGGCACCTTTGCTGTGGCAGCAAAAGCTGGACGTTTGTCTTTTTACCACCGGAGGGCGCCGAAAGTGAAAACAGGTGCTTTTGAGGATGGAGTCCGCAGGAAAGCAGAGAGGGCCAAATTGTCTGTGGCATTTGAAAGGGTTCCAGGAGGCAGTGAGAACCAGCATTACTTTTCCCCGCTGGCACCTTTGCTGTGGCAGCAAAAGCTGGACGTTTGTCTTTTTTGCTCCGGAGGCTGCCGAAAGCGAAAACAGGTGCTTTTGAGGATGGAGTCCGCAGGAAAGCAGAGAGGGCCAAATTGTCTGGGGCATTTGAAAGGGTTCCAGGAGGCAGTGAGAACCAGCATTACTTTTCCCCGCTGGCACCTTTGCTGTGGCAGCAAAAGCTGGACGTTTTTCTTTTTTGCTCCAAACAGCGGCGAAAGTGAAAAAAGGTGCTTTTGAGGATGGAGTCCGCAGGAAAGCAGAGAGGGCCAAATTGTCTGTGGCATTTGAAAGGGTTCCAGGAGGCAGTGAGAACCAGCATTAATTTTCCCCGCTGGCACCTTTGCTGTGGCAGCAAAGCTGGACGTTTGTCTTTTTTGCTCCGGAGGCTGCCGAAAGCGAAAACAGGTGCTTTTGAGAATGGAGTCCGCAGGAAAGCAGAGAGGGCCAAATTGTCTGTGGCATTTGAACAGGTTCCAGGAGGCAGTGAGAACCAGCATTACTTTTCCCCGCTGGCACCTTTGCTGTGGCAGCAAAAGCTGGACGTTTGTCTTTTTACCACCGGAGGGCGCCGAAAGTGAAAAAAGGCGCTTTTGAGGATAGAGTCCGCAGGAAAGCAGAGAGGGCTTAATTGTCTGGGGCATTTGAAAGGGTTCCAGGAGGCAGTGAGAACCAGCATTACTTTTCCCCGCTGGCACCTTTGCTGTGGCAGCAAAAGCTGGACGTTTGTCTTTTTTGCTCCGGAGGCTGCCGAAAGCGAAAACAGGTGCTTTTGAGGATGGAGTCCACAGGAAAGCAGAGAGGGCCAAATTGTCTGGGGCATTTGAACAGGTTCCAGGAGGCAGTGAGAACCAGCATTACTTTTCCCCGCTGGCACCTTTGCTGTGGCAGCAAAAGCTGGACGTTTGTCTTTTTTGCTCCGGAGGCTGCGAAAGCGAAAATAGGTGCTTTTGAGGATGGAGTCCGCAGGAAAGCAGAGAGGGCCAAATTGTCTGTGGCATTTGAAAGAGTTCCAGGAGGCAGTGAGAACCAGCATCACTTTTCTTCGCTGGCACCTTTGCTGTGGCAGCAAAAGCTGGACGTTTGTCTTTTTTGCTCCGGAGGCTGCCGAAAGCGAAAAAAGGTGCTTTTGAGGATGGAGTCCGCAGGAAAGCAGAGAGGGCCAAATTGTCTGGGGCATTTGAAGAGGTTCCAGGAGGCAGTGAGAACCAGCATTACTTTTCCCCGCTGGCACCTTTGCTGTGGCAGCAAAAGCTGGACGTTTGTCTTTTTTGCTCCGGAGGCTGCCGAAAGCGAAAACAGGTGCTTTTGAGGATGGAGTCCGCAGGAAAGCAGAGAGGGCCAAATTGTCTGTGGCATTTGAAAGGGTTCCAGGAGGCAGTGAGAACCAGCATTACTTTTCCCCGCTGGCACCTTTGCTGTGGCAGCAAAAGCTGGACGTTTGTCTCTTTTGCTCCGGAGGCTGCCGAAAGCGAAAATAGGCGCTTTTGAGGATAGAGTCCACAGGAAAGCAGAGAGGGCCAAATTGTCTGGGGCATTTGAAAGGGTTCCAGGAGGCAGTGAGAACCAGCATTACTTTTCCCCGCTGGCACCTTTGCTGTGGCAGCAAAAGCTGGACGTTTGTCTTTTTTGCTCCGGAGGCTGCCGAAAGCGAAAACAGCTGCTTTTGAGGATGGAGTCCGCAGGAAAGCAGAGAGGGCCAAATTGTCTGGGGCATTTGAAAGGGTTCCAGGAGGCAGTGAGAACCAGCATTACTTTTCCCCGCTGGCACCTTTGCTGTGGCAGCAAAAGCTGGACGTTTGTCTTTTTTGCTCCGGAGGCTGCCGAAAGCGAAAACAGGTGCTTTTGAGGATGGAGTCCGCAGGAAAGCAGAGAGGGCCAAATTGTCTGTGGCATTTGAAAGGGTTCCAGGAGGCAGTGAGAACCAGCATCACTTTTCTTCGCTGGCACCTTTGCTGTGGCAGCAAAAGCTGGACGTTTGTCTTTTTTGCTCCGGAGGCTGCCGAAAGCGAAAAAAGGTGCTTTTGAGGATGGAGTCCGCAGGAAAGCAGAGAGGGCCAAATTGTCTGGGGCATTTGAAGAGGTTCCAGGAGGCAGTGAGGACCGGCATCATATTTCCTGGCTGGCACCTTTGCTGTGGCAGCAAAAGCTGGACGTTTGTCTTTTTTGCTCCGGAGGCTGCCGAAAGCGAAAACAGGTTCTTTTGAGGATGGAGTCCGCAGGAAAGCAGAGAGGGCCAAATTGTCTGGGGCATTTGAAAGAGTTCCAGGAGGCAGTGAGAACCAGCATTACTTTTCCCCGCTGGCACCTTTGCTGCGGCAGCAAAAGCTGGACGTTTGTCTTTTTTGCTCCGGAGGTTGCCGAAAGCGAAAACAGGTGCTTTTGAGGATGGAGTCCGCAGGAAAGCAGAGAGGGCCAAATTGTCTGTGGCATTTGAAAGGGTTCCAGGAGGCAGTGAGAACCAGCATTACTTTTCCCCGCTGGCACCTTTGCTGTGGCAGCAAAAGCTGGACGTTTGTCTTTTTTGCTCCGGAGGCTGCCGAAAGGGAAAATAGGTTCTTTTGAGGATGGAGTCCGCAGGAAAGCAGAGAGGGCCAAATTGTCTGTGGCATTTGAAAGGGTTCCAGGAGGCAGTGAGAACCAGCATTACTTTTCCCCGCTGGCACCTTTGCTGTGGCAGCAAAAGCTGGACGTTTGTCTTTTTTGCTCCGGACGCTGCCGAAAGCGAAAACAGGTGCTTTTGAGGATGGAGTCCGCAGGAAAGCAGAGAGGGCCAAATTGTCTGTGGCATTTGAAAGGGTTCCAGGAGGCAGTGAGAACCAGCATTACTTTTCCCCGCTGGCACCTTTGCTGTGGCAGCAAAAGCTGGACGTTTGTCTTTTTTGCTCCGGAGGCTGCCGAAAGCGAAAACAGCTGCTTTTGAGGATGGAGTCCGCAGGAAAGCAGAGAGGGCCAAATTGTCTGGGGCATTTGAAAGGGTTCCAGGAGGCAGTGAGAACCAGCATTACTTTTCCCCGCTGGCACCTTTGCTGTGGCAGCAAAAGCTGGACGTTTGTCTTTTTTGCTCCGGAGGCTGCCGAAAGCGAAAACAGGTGCTTTTGAGGATGGAGTCCACAGGAAAGCAGAGAGGGCCAAATTGTCTGGGGCATTTGAAGAGGTTCCAGGAGGCAGTGAGAACCAGCATTACTTTTCCCCGCTGGCACCTTTGCTGTGGCAGCAAAAGCTGGACGTTTGTCTTTTTTGCTCCGGAGGCTGCCGAAAGCGAAAACAGGTGCTTTTGAGGATGGAGTCCGCAGGAAAGCAGAGAGGGCCAAATTGTCTGGGGCATTTGAAAGGGTTCCAGGAGGCAGTGAGAACCAGCATTACTTTTCCCCGCTGGCACCTTTGCTGTGGCAGCAAAAGCTGGACGTTTGTCTTTTTTGCTCCGGAGGCTGCCGAAAGCGAAAACAGGTGCTTTTGAGGATGGAGTCCACAGGAAAGCAGAGAGGGCCAAATTGTCTGGGGCATTTGAAGAGGTTCCAGGAGGCAGTGAGAACCAGCATTACTTTTCCCCGCTGGCACCTTTGCTGTGGCAGCAAAAGCTGGACGTTTGTCTTTTTTGCTCCGGAGGCTGCCGAAAGCGAAAACAGGTGCTTTTGAGGATGGAGTCCACAGGAAAGCAGAGAGGGCCAAATTGTCTGTGGCATTTGAAAGGGTTCCAGGAGGCAGTGAGAACCAGCATTACTTTTCCCCGCTGGCACCTTTGCTGTGGCAGCAAAAGCTGGACGTTTGTCTTTTTTGCTCCGGAGGCTGCCGAAAGCGAAAACAGGTGCTTTTGAGGATGGAGTCCGCAGGAAAGCAGAGAGGGCCAAATTGTCTGGGGCATTTGAAGAGGTTCCAGGAGGCAGTGAGAACCAGCATTACTTTTCCCCGCTGGCACCTTTGCTGTGGCAGCAAAAGCTGGACGTTTGTCTTTTTTGCTCCGGAGGCTGCCGAAAGTGAAAACAGGTGCTTTTGAGGATGGAGTCCGCAGGAAAGCAGAGAGGGCCAAATTGTCTGTGGCATTTGAAAGGGTTCCAGGAGGCAGTGAGAACCAGCATTACTTTTCCCCGCTGGCACCTTTGCTGTGGCAGCAAAAGCTGGACGTTTGTCTTTTTTGCTCCGGAGGTTGCCGAAAGCGAAAACAGGTGCTTTTGAGGATGGAGTCCGCAGGAAAGCAGAGAGGGCCAAATTGTCTGTGGCATTTGAAGGAGTTCCAGGAGGCAGTGAGAACCAGCATTACTTTTCCCTGCTGGCACCTTTGCTGTGGCAGCAAAAGCTGGACGTTTGTCTTTTTTGCTCCGGAGGCTGCCGAAAGCGAAAACAGGTGCTTTTGAGGATGGAGTCCGCAGGAAAGCAGAGAGGGCCAAATTGTCTGGGGCATTTGAAGAGGTTCCAGGAGGCAGTGAGAACCAGCATTACTTTTCCCCGCTGGCACCTTTGCTGTGGCAGCAAAAGCTGGACGTTTGTCTTTTTAGCTCCGGAGGCTGCCGAAAGCGAAAACAGGTGCTTTTGAGGATGGAGTCCGCAGGAAAGCAGAGAGGGCCAAATTGTCTGTGGCATTTGAAGAGGTTCCAGGAGGCAGTGAGAACCAGCATTACTTTTCCCCGCTGGCACCTTTGCTGTGGCAGCAAAAGCTGGACATTTGTCTTTTTTGCTCCGGAGGCTGCCGAAAGCGAAAACAGGTGCTTTTGAGGATGGAGTCCGCAGGAAAGCAGAGAGGGCCAAATTGTCTGTGGCATTTGAAAGGGTTCCAGGAGGCAGTGAGAACCAGCATTACTTTTCCCCGCTGGCACCTTTGCTGTGGCAGCAAAAGCTGGACGTTTGTCTTTTTTGCTCCGGAGGCTGCCGAAAGCGAAAATAGGTGCTTTTGAGGATGGAGTCCGCAGGAAAGCAGAGAGGGCCAAATTGTCTGTGGCATTTGAAAGAGTTCCAGGAGGCAGTGAGAACCAGCATCACTTTTCCCCGCTGGCACCTTTGCTGTGGCAGCAAAAGCTGGACGTTTGTCTTTTTACCACCGGAGGGCGCCGAAAGTGAAAACAGGTGCTTTTGAGGATGGAGTCCGCAGGAAAGCAGAGAGGGCCAAATTGTCTGTGGCATTTGAAAGGGTTCCAGGAGGCAGTGAGAACCAGCATTACTTTTCCCCGCTGGCACCTTTGCTGTGGCAGCAAAAGCTGGACGTTTGTCTTTTTTGCTCCGGAGG
The DNA here is from genome assembly GCF_965231255.1 of Vanellus vanellus. Taxonomy (NCBI): domain Eukaryota; kingdom Metazoa; phylum Chordata; class Aves; order Charadriiformes; family Charadriidae; genus Vanellus; species Vanellus vanellus. The sequence continues at coordinate 52,680 of NW_028126913.1, read as the reverse complement.
CTGCCGAAAGCGAAAACAGGTGCTTTTGAGGATGGAGTCCGCAGGAAAGCAGAGAGGGCCAAATTGTCTGGGGCATTTGAAAGGGTTCCAGGAGGCAGTGAGAACCAGCATTACTTTTCCCCGCTGGCACCTTTGCTGTGGCAGCAAAAGCTGGACGTTTTTCTTTTTTGCTCCAAACAGCGGCGAAAGTGAAAAAAGGTGCTTTTGAGGATGGAGTCCGCAGGAAAGCAGAGAGGGCCAAATTGTCTGTGGCATTTGAAAGGGTTCCAGGAGGCAGTGAGAACCAGCATTAATTTTCCCCGCTGGCACCTTTGCTGTGGCAGCAAAGCTGGACGTTTGTCTTTTTTGCTCCGGAGGCTGCCGAAAGCGAAAACAGGTGCTTTTGAGAATGGAGTCCGCAGGAAAGCAGAGAGGGCCAAATTGTCTGTGGCATTTGAACAGGTTCCAGGAGGCAGTGAGAACCAGCATTACTTTTCCCCGCTGGCACCTTTGCTGTGGCAGCAAAAGCTGGACGTTTGTCTTTTTACCACCGGAGGGCGCCGAAAGTGAAAAAAGGCGCTTTTGAGGATAGAGTCCGCAGGAAAGCAGAGAGGGCTTAATTGTCTGGGGCATTTGAAAGGGTTCCAGGAGGCAGTGAGAACCAGCATTACTTTTCCCCGCTGGCACCTTTGCTGTGGCAGCAAAAGCTGGACGTTTGTCTTTTTTGCTCCGGAGGCTGCCGAAAGCGAAAACAGGTGCTTTTGAGGATGGAGTCCACAGGAAAGCAGAGAGGGCCAAATTGTCTGGGGCATTTGAACAGGTTCCAGGAGGCAGTGAGAACCAGCATTACTTTTCCCCGCTGGCACCTTTGCTGTGGCAGCAAAAGCTGGACGTTTGTCTTTTTTGCTCCGGAGGCTGCGAAAGCGAAAATAGGTGCTTTTGAGGATGGAGTCCGCAGGAAAGCAGAGAGGGCCAAATTGTCTCTGACATTTGAAAGAGTTCCAGGAGGCAGTGAGAACCAGCATCACTTTTCTTCGCTGGCACCTTTGCTGTGGCAGCAAAAGCTGGACGTTTGTCTTTTTACCACCGGAGGGCGCCGAAAGTGAAAAAAGGCGCTTTTGAGGATAGAGTCCGCAGGAAAGCAGAGAGGGCTTAATTGTCTGGGGCATTTGAAAGGGTTCCAGGAGGCAGTGAGGACCAGCATTACTTTTCCCCGCTGGCACCTTTGTTGTGGCAGCAAAAGCTGGACGTTTGTCTTTTTTGCTCCGGAGGCTGCCGAAAGCGAAAACAGGTGCTTTTGAGGATGGAGTCCGCAGGAAAGCAGAGAGGGCCAAATTGTCTGTGGCATTTAAAGAGGTTCCAGGAGGCAGTGAGGACCGGCATCATATTTCCTGGCTGGCACCTTTGCTGTGGCAGCAAAAGCTGGACGTTTGTCTTTTTTGCTCCGGAGGGCGTCGAAAACGAAAACAGGTTCTTTTGAGGATGGAGTCCGCAGGAAAGCAGAGAGGGCCAAATTGTCTGTGGCATTTGAAAGAGTTCCAGGAGGCAGTGAGAACCAGCATTACTTTTCCCCGCTGGCACCTTTGCTGCGGCAGCAAAAGCTGGACGTTTGTCTTTTTTGCTCCGGAGGTTGCCGAAAGCGAAAACAGGTGCTTTTGAGGATGGAGTCCGCAGGAAAGCAGAGAGGGCCAAATTGTCTGTGGCATTTGAAAGGGTTCCAGGAGGCAGTGAGAACCAGCATTACTTTTCCCCGCTGGCACCTTTGCTGTGGCAGCAAAAGCTGGACGTTTGTCTTTTTTGCTCCGGAGGCTGCCGAAAGGGAAAATAGGTTCTTTTGAGGATGGAGTCCGCAGGAAAGCAGAGAGGGCCAAATTGTCTGGGGCATTTGAAAGGGTTCCAGGAGGCAGTGAGAACCAGCATTACTTTTCCCCGCTGGCACCTTTGCTGTGGCAGCAAAAGCTGGACGTTTGTCTTTTTTGCTCCGGAGGCTGCCGAAAGCGAAAACAGGTGCTTTTGAGGATGGAGTCCGCAGGAAAGCAGAGAGGGCCAAATTGTCTGTGGCATTTGAAAGGGTTCCAGGAGGCAGTGAGAACCAGCATTACTTTTCCCCGCTGGCACCTTTGCTGTGGCAGCAAAAGCTGGACGTTTGTCTTTTTTGCTCCGGAGGCTGCCGAAAGCGAAAACAGGTGCTTTTGAGGATGGAGTCCGCAGGAAAGCAGAGAGGGCCAAATTGTCTGGGGCATTTGAAAGGGTTCCAGGAGGCAGTGAGAACCAGCATTACTTTTCCCCGCTGGCACCTTTGCTGTGGCAGCAAAAGCTGGACGTTTGTCTTTTTTGCTCCAAACAGCGGCGAAAGTGAAAAAAGGTGCTTTTGAGGATGGAGTCCGCAGGAAAGCAGAGAGGGCCAAATTGTCTGTGGCATTTGAAAGGGTTCCAGGAGGCAGTGAGAACCAGCATTAATTTTCCCCGCTGGCACCTTTGCTGTGGCAGCAAAGCTGGACGTTTGTCTTTTTTGCTCCGGAGGCTGCCGAAAGCGAAAACAGGTGCTTTTGAGAATGGAGTCCGCAGGAAAGCAGAGAGGGCCAAATTGTCTGTGGCATTTGAAGAGGTTCCAGGAGGCAGTGAGAACCAGCATTACTTTTCCCCGCTGGCACCTTTGCTGTGGCAGCAAAAGCTGGACGTTTGTCTTTTTACCACCGGAGGGCGCCGAAAGTGAAAACACGTGCTTTTGAGGATGGAGTCCGCAGGAAAGCAGAGAGGGCCAAATTGTCTGTGGCATTTGAAAGGGTTCCAGGAGGCAGTGAGAACCAGCATTACTTTTCCCCGCTGGCACCTTTGCTGTGGCAGCAAAAGCTGGACGTTTGTCTTTTTTGCTCCGGAGGCTGCCGAAAGCGAAAACAGGTGCTTTTGAGGATGGAGTCCGCAGGAAAGCAGAGAGGGCCAAATTGTCTGGGGCATTTGAAAGGGTTCCAGGAGGCAGTGAGAACCAGCATTACTTTTCCCCGCTGGCACCTTTGCTGTGGCAGCAAAAGCTGGACGTTTGTCTTTTTTGCTCCAAACAGCGGCGAAAGTGAAAAAAGGTGCTTTTGAGGATGGAGTCCGCAGGAAAGCAGAGAGGGCCAAATTGTCTGTGGCATTTGAAAGGGTTCCAGGAGGCAGTGAGAACCAGCATTAATTTTCCCCGCTGGCACCTTTGCTGTGGCAGCAAAGCTGGACGTTTGTCTTTTTTGCTCCGGAGGCTGCCGAAAGCGAAAACAGGTGCTTTTGAGAATGGAGTCCGCAGGAAAGCAGAGAGGGCCAAATTGTCTGTGGCATTTGAACAGGTTCCAGGAGGCAGTGAGAACCAGCATCACTTTTCCCCGCTGGCACCTTTGCTGTGGCAGCAAAAGCTGGACGTTTGTCTTTTTACCACCGGAGGGCGCCGAAAGTGAAAAAAGGCGCTTTTGAGGATAGAGTCCGCAGGAAAGCAGAGAGGGCTTAATTGTCTGGGGCATTTGAAAGGGTTCCAGGAGGCAGTGAGAACCAGCATTACTTTTCCCCGCTGGCACCTTTGCTGTGGCAGCAAAAGCTGGACGTTTGTCTTTTTTGCTCCGGAGGCTGCCGAAAGCGAAAACAGGTGCTTTTGAGGATGGAGTCCACAGGAAAGCAGAGAGGGCCAAATTGTCTGGGGCATTTGAACAGGTTCCAGGAGGCAGTGAGAACCAGCATTACTTTTCCCCGCTGGCACCTTTGCTGTGGCAGCAAAAGCTGGACGTTTGTCTTTTTTGCTCCGGAGGCTGCGAAAGCGAAAATAGGTGCTTTTGAGGATGGAGTCCGCAGGAAAGCAGAGAGGGCCAAATTGTCTGTGGCATTTGAAAGAGTTCCAGGAGGCAGTGAGAACCAGCATCACTTTTCTTCGCTGGCACCTTTGCTGTGGCAGCAAAAGCTGGACGTTTGTCTTTTTTGCTCCGGAGGTTGCCGAAAGCGAAAAAAGGTGCTTTTGAGGATGGAGTCCGCAGGAAAGCAGAGAGGGCCAAATTGTCTGGGGCATTTGAAGAGGTTTCAGGAGGCAGTGAGAACAAGCATTACTTTTCCCCGCTGGCACCTTTGCTGTGGCAGCAAAAGCTGGACGTTTGTCTTTTTTGCTCCGGAGGCTGCCGAAAGCGAAAACAGGTGCTTTTGAGGATGGAGTCCGCAGGAAAGCAGAGAGGGCCAAATTGTCTGTGGCATTTGAAAGGGTTCCAGGAGGCAGTGAGAACCAGCATTACTTTTCCCCGCTGGCACCTTTGCTGTGGCAGCAAAAGCTGGACGTTTGTCTCTTTTGCTCCGGAGGCTGCCGAAATCGAAAATAGGCGCTTTTGAGGATAGAGTCCACAGGAAAGCAGAGAGGGCCAAATTGTCTGGGGCATTTGAAAGGGTTTCAGGAGGCAGTGAGAACCAGCATTACTTTTCCCCGCTGGCACCTTTGCTGTGGCAGCAAAAGCTGGACGTTTGTCTTTTTTGCTCCGGAGGATGCCGAAAGCGAAAACAGGTGCTTTTGAGGATGGAGTCCACAGGAAAGCAGAGAGGGCCAAATTGTCTGTGGCATTTGAACAGGTTCCAGGAGGCAGTGAGAACCAGCATTACTTTTCCCCGCTGGCACCTTTGCTGTGGCAGCAAAAGCTGGACGTTTGTCTTTTTTGCTCCGGAGGCTGCCGAAAGCGAAAATAGGTGCTTTTGAGGATGGAGTCCGCAGGAAAGCAGAGAGGGCCAAATTGTCTCTGACATTTGAAAGAGTTCCAGGAGGCAGTGAGAACCAGCATCACTTTTCTTCGCTGGCACCTTTGCTGTGGCAGCAAAAGATGGACGTTTGTCTTTTTACCACCGGAGGGCGCCGAAAGTGAAAAAAGGCGCTTTTGAGGATAGAGTCCGCAGGAAAGCAGAGAGGGCTTAATTGTCTGGGGCATTTGAAAGGGTTCCAGGAGGCAGTGAGGACCAGCATTACTTTTCCCCGCTGGCACCTTTGCTGTGGCAGCAAAAGCTGGACGTTTGTCTTTTTTGCTCCGGAGGCTGCCGAAAGCGAAAACAGGTGCTTTTGAGGATGGAGTCCGCAGGAAAGCAGAGAGGGCCAAATTGTCTGTGGCATTTGAAAGGGTTCCAGGAGGCAGTGAGAACCAGCATTACTTTTCCCCGCTGGCACCTTTGCTGTGGCAGCAAAAGCTGGACGTTTGTCTTTTTTGCTCCGGAGGCTGCCGAAAGCGAAAATAGGTGCTTTTGAGGATGGAGTCCGCAGGAAAGCAGAGAGGGCCAAATTGTCTGTGGCATTTGAAAGAGTTCCAGGAGGCAGTGAGAACCAGCATCACTTTTCCCCGCTGGCACCTTTGCTGTGGCAGCAAAAGCTGGACGTTTGTCTTTTTACCACCGGAGGGCGCCGAAAGTGAAAACAGGTGCTTTTGAGGATGGAGTCCGCAGGAAAGCAGAGAGGGCCAAATTGTCTGTGGCATTTGAAAGGGTTCCAGGAGGCAGTGAGAACCAGCATTACTTTTCCCCGCTGGCACCTTTGCTGTGGCAGCAAAAGCTGGACGTTTGTCTTTTTTGCTCCGGAGGCTGCCGAAAGCGAAAACAGGTGCTTTTGAGGATGGAGTCCGCAGGAAAGCAGAGAGGGCCAAATTGTCTGGGGCATTTGAAAGGGTTCCAGGAGGCAGTGAGAACCAGCATTACTTTTCCCCGCTGGCACCTTTGCTGTGGCAGCAAAAGCTGGACGTTTTTCTTTTTTGCTCCAAACAGCGGCGAAAGTGAAAAAAGGTGCTTTTGAGGATGGAGTCCGCAGGAAAGCAGAGAGGGCCAAATTGTCTGTGGCATTTGAAAGGGTTCCAGGAGGCAGTGAGAACCAGCATTAATTTTCCCCGCTGGCACCTTTGCTGTGGCAGCAAAGCTGGACGTTTGTCTTTTTTGCTCCGGAGGCTGCCGAAAGCGAAAACAGGTGCTTTTGAGAATGGAGTCCGCAGGAAAGCAGAGAGGGCCAAATTGTCTGTGGCATTTGAACAGGTTCCAGGAGGCAGTGAGAACCAGCATTACTTTTCCCCGCTGGCACCTTTGCTGTGGCAGCAAAAGCTGGACGTTTGTCTTTTTACCACCGGAGGGCGCCGAAAGTGAAAAAAGGCGCTTTTGAGGATAGAGTCCGCAGGAAAGCAGAGAGGGCTTAATTGTCTGGGGCATTTGAAAGGGTTCCAGGAGGCAGTGAGAACCAGCATTACTTTTCCCCGCTGGCACCTTTGCTGTGGCAGCAAAAGCTGGACGTTTGTCTTTTTTGCTCCGGAGGCTGCCGAAAGCGAAAACAGGTGCTTTTGAGGATGGAGTCCACAGGAAAGCAGAGAGGGCCAAATTGTCTGGGGCATTTGAACAGGTTCCAGGAGGCAGTGAGAACCAGCATTACTTTTCCCCGCTGGCACCTTTGCTGTGGCAGCAAAAGCTGGACGTTTGTCTTTTTTGCTCCGGAGGCTGCGAAAGCGAAAATAGGTGCTTTTGAGGATGGAGTCCGCAGGAAAGCAGAGAGGGCCAAATTGTCTCTGACATTTGAAAGAGTTCCAGGAGGCAGTGAGAACCAGCATCACTTTTCTTCGCTGGCACCTTTGCTGTGGCAGCAAAAGCTGGACGTTTGTCTTTTTACCACCGGAGGGCGCCGAAAGTGAAAAAAGGCGCTTTTGAGGATAGAGTCCGCAGGAAAGCAGAGAGGGCTTAATTGTCTGGGGCATTTGAAAGGGTTCCAGGAGGCAGTGAGGACCAGCATTACTTTTCCCCGCTGGCACCTTTGTTGTGGCAGCAAAAGCTGGACGTTTGTCTTTTTTGCTCCGGAGGCTGCCGAAAGCGAAAACAGGTGCTTTTGAGGATGGAGTCCGCAGGAAAGCAGAGAGGGCCAAATTGTCTGTGGCATTTAAAGAGGTTCCAGGAGGCAGTGAGGACCGGCATCATATTTCCTGGCTGGCACCTTTGCTGTGGCAGCAAAAGCTGGACGTTTGTCTTTTTTGCTCCGGAGGGCGTCGAAAACGAAAACAGGTTCTTTTGAGGATGGAGTCCGCAGGAAAGCAGAGAGGGCCAAATTGTCTGTGGCATTTGAAAGAGTTCCAGGAGGCAGTGAGAACCAGCATTACTTTTCCCCGCTGGCACCTTTGCTGCGGCAGCAAAAGCTGGACGTTTGTCTTTTTTGCTCCGGAGGTTGCCGAAAGCGAAAACAGGTGCTTTTGAGGATGGAGTCCGCAGGAAAGCAGAGAGGGCCAAATTGTCTGTGGCATTTGAAAGGGTTCCAGGAGGCAGTGAGAACCAGCATTACTTTTCCCCGCTGGCACCTTTGCTGTGGCAGCAAAAGCTGGACGTTTGTCTTTTTTGCTCCGGAGGCTGCCGAAAGGGAAAATAGGTTCTTTTGAGGATGGAGTCCGCAGGAAAGCAGAGAGGGCCAAATTGTCTGGGGCATTTGAAAGGGTTCCAGGAGGCAGTGAGAACCAGCATTACTTTTCCCCGCTGGCACCTTTGCTGTGGCAGCAAAAGCTGGACGTTTGTCTTTTTTGCTCCGGAGGCTGCCGAAAGCGAAAACAGGTGCTTTTGAGGATGGAGTCCGCAGGAAAGCAGAGAGGGCCAAATTGTCTGTGGCATTTGAAAGGGTTCCAGGAGGCAGTGAGAACCAGCATTACTTTTCCCCGCTGGCACCTTTGCTGTGGCAGCAAAAGCTGGACGTTTGTCTTTTTTGCTCCGGAGGCTGCCGAAAGCGAAAACAGGTGCTTTTGAGGATGGAGTCCGCAGGAAAGCAGAGAGGGCCAAATTGTCTGGGGCATTTGAAAGGGTTCCAGGAGGCAGTGAGAACCAGCATTACTTTTCCCCGCTGGCACCTTTGCTGTGGCAGCAAAAGCTGGACGTTTGTCTTTTTTGCTCCAAACAGCGGCGAAAGTGAAAAAAGGTGCTTTTGAGGATGGAGTCCGCAGGAAAGCAGAGAGGGCCAAATTGTCTGTGGCATTTGAAAGGGTTCCAGGAGGCAGTGAGAACCAGCATTAATTTTCCCCGCTGGCACCTTTGCTGTGGCAGCAAAGCTGGACGTTTGTCTTTTTTGCTCCGGAGGCTGCCGAAAGCGAAAACAGGTGCTTTTGAGAATGGAGTCCGCAGGAAAGCAGAGAGGGCCAAATTGTCTGTGGCATTTGAAGAGGTTCCAGGAGGCAGTGAGAACCAGCATTACTTTTCCCCGCTGGCACCTTTGCTGTGGCAGCAAAAGCTGGACGTTTGTCTTTTTACCACCGGAGGGCGCCGAAAGTGAAAACACGTGCTTTTGAGGATGGAGTCCGCAGGAAAGCAGAGAGGGCCAAATTGTCTGTGGCATTTGAAAGGGTTCCAGGAGGCAGTGAGAACCAGCATTACTTTTCCCCGCTGGCACCTTTGCTGTGGCAGCAAAAGCTGGACGTTTGTCTTTTTTGCTCCGGAGGCTGCCGAAAGCGAAAACAGGTGCTTTTGAGGATGGAGTCCGCAGGAAAGCAGAGAGGGCCAAATTGTCTGGGGCATTTGAAAGGGTTCCAGGAGGCAGTGAGAACCAGCATTACTTTTCCCCGCTGGCACCTTTGCTGTGGCAGCAAAAGCTGGACGTTTGTCTTTTTTGCTCCAAACAGCGGCGAAAGTGAAAAAAGGTGCTTTTGAGGATGGAGTCCGCAGGAAAGCAGAGAGGGCCAAATTGTCTGTGGCATTTGAAAGGGTTCCAGGAGGCAGTGAGAACCAGCATTAATTTTCCCCGCTGGCACCTTTGCTGTGGCAGCAAAGCTGGACGTTTGTCTTTTTTGCTCCGGAGGCTGCCGAAAGCGAAAACAGGTGCTTTTGAGAATGGAGTCCGCAGGAAAGCAGAGAGGGCCAAATTGTCTGTGGCATTTGAACAGGTTCCAGGAGGCAGTGAGAACCAGCATCACTTTTCCCCGCTGGCACCTTTGCTGTGGCAGCAAAAGCTGGACGTTTGTCTTTTTACCACCGGAGGGCGCCGAAAGTGAAAAAAGGCGCTTTTGAGGATAGAGTCCGCAGGAAAGCAGAGAGGGCTTAATTGTCTGGGGCATTTGAAAGGGTTCCAGGAGGCAGTGAGAACCAGCATTACTTTTCCCCGCTGGCACCTTTGCTGTGGCAGCAAAAGCTGGACGTTTGTCTTTTTTGCTCCGGAGGCTGCCGAAAGCGAAAACAGGTGCTTTTGAGGATGGAGTCCACAGGAAAGCAGAGAGGGCCAAATTGTCTGGGGCATTTGAACAGGTTCCAGGAGGCAGTGAGAACCAGCATTACTTTTCCCCGCTGGCACCTTTGCTGTGGCAGCAAAAGCTGGACGTTTGTCTTTTTTGCTCCGGAGGCTGCGAAAGCGAAAATAGGTGCTTTTGAGGATGGAGTCCGCAGGAAAGCAGAGAGGGCCAAATTGTCTGTGGCATTTGAAAGAGTTCCAGGAGGCAGTGAGAACCAGCATCACTTTTCTTCGCTGGCACCTTTGCTGTGGCAGCAAAAGCTGGACGTTTGTCTTTTTTGCTCCGGAGGTTGCCGAAAGCGAAAAAAGGTGCTTTTGAGGATGGAGTCCGCAGGAAAGCAGAGAGGGCCAAATTGTCTGGGGCATTTGAAGAGGTTTCAGGAGGCAGTGAGAACAAGCATTACTTTTCCCCGCTGGCACCTTTGCTGTGGCAGCAAAAGCTGGACGTTTGTCTTTTTTGCTCCGGAGGCTGCCGAAAGCGAAAACAGGTGCTTTTGAGGATGGAGTCCGCAGGAAAGCAGAGAGGGCCAAATTGTCTGTGGCATTTGAAAGGGTTCCAGGAGGCAGTGAGAACCAGCATTACTTTTCCCCGCTGGCACCTTTGCTGTGGCAGCAAAAGCTGGACGTTTGTCTCTTTTGCTCCGGAGGCTGCCGAAATCGAAAATAGGCGCTTTTGAGGATAGAGTCCACAGGAAAGCAGAGAGGGCCAAATTGTCTGGGGCATTTGAAAGGGTTTCAGGAGGCAGTGAGAACCAGCATTACTTTTCCCCGCTGGCACCTTTGCTGTGGCAGCAAAAGCTGGACGTTTGTCTTTTTTGCTCCGGAGGATGCCGAAAGCGAAAACAGGTGCTTTTGAGGATGGAGTCCACAGGAAAGCAGAGAGGGCCAAATTGTCTGTGGCATTTGAACAGGTTCCAGGAGGCAGTGAGAACCAGCATTACTTTTCCCCGCTGGCACCTTTGCTGTGGCAGCAAAAGCTGGACGTTTGTCTTTTTTGCTCCGGAGGCTGCCGAAAGCGAAAATAGGTGCTTTTGAGGATGGAGTCCGCAGGAAAGCAGAGAGGGCCAAATTGTCTCTGACATTTGAAAGAGTTCCAGGAGGCAGTGAGAACCAGCATCACTTTTCTTCGCTGGCACCTTTGCTGTGGCAGCAAAAGATGGACGTTTGTCTTTTTACCACCGGAGGGCGCCGAAAGTGAAAAAAGGCGCTTTTGAGGATAGAGTCCGCAGGAAAGCAGAGAGGGCTTAATTGTCTGGGGCATTTGAAAGGGTTCCAGGAGGCAGTGAGGACCAGCATTACTTTTCCCCGCTGGCACCTTTGCTGTGGCAGCAAAAGCTGGACGTTTGTCTTTTTTGCTCCGGAGGCTGCCGAAAGCGAAAACAGGTGCTTTTGAGGATGGAGTCCGCAGGAAAGCAGAGAGGGCCAAATTGTCTGTGGCATTTAAAGAGGTTCCAGGAGGCAGTGAGGACCGGCATCATATTTCCTGGCTGGCACCTTTGCTGTGGCAGCAAAAGCTGGACGTTTGTCTTTTTTGCTCCGGAGGGCGTCGAAAGCGAAAACAGGTTCTTTTGAGGATGGAGTCCGCAGGAAAGCAGAGAGGGCCAAATTGTCTGTGGCATTTGAAAGAGTTCCAGGAGGCAGTGAGAACCAGCATTACTTTTCCCCGCTGGCACCTTTGCTGCGGCAGCAAAAGCTGGACGTTTGTCTTTTTTGCTCCGGAGGTTGCCGAAAGCGAAAACAGGTGCTTTTGAGGATGGAGTCCGCAGGAAAGCAGAGAGGGCCAAATTGTCTGTGGCATTTGAAAGGGTTCCAGGAGGCAGTGAGAACCAGCATTACTTTTCCCCGCTGGCACCTTTGCTGTGGCAGCAAAAGCTGGACGTTTGTCTTTTTTGCTCCGGAGGCTGCCGAAAGCGAAAACAGGTGCTTTTGAGGATGGAGTCCACAGGAAAGCAGAGAGGGCCAAATTGTCTGTGGCATTTGAAGAGGTTCCAGGAGGCAGTGAGAACCAGCATTACTTTTCCCCGCTGGCACCTTTGCTGTGGCAGCAAAAGCTGGACGTTTGTCTTTTTACCACCGGAGGCTGCCGAAAGCGAAAACAGGTGCTTTTGAGGATGGAGTCCGCAGGAAAGCAGAGAGGGCCAAATTGTCTGGGGCATTTGAAAGGGTTCCAGGAGGCAGTGAGAACCAGCATTACTTTTCCCCGCTGGTACCTTTGCTGTGGCAGCAAAAGCTGGACGTTTGTCTTTTTTGCTCCGGAGGCTGCCGAAAGCGAAAACAGGTGCTTTTGAGGATGGAGTCCACAGGAAAGCAGAGAGGGCCAAATTGTCTGGGGCATTTGAAGAGGTTCCAGGAGGCAGTGAGAACCAGCATTACTTTTCCCCGCTGGCACCTTTGCTGTGGCAGCAAAAGCTGGACGTTTGTCTTTTTTGCTCCGGAGGCTGCCGAAAGCGAAAACAGGTGCTTTTGAGGATGGAGTCCACAGGAAAGCAGAGAGGGCCAAATTGTCTGGGGCATTTGAAAGGGTTCCAGGAGGCAGTGAGAACCAGCATTACTTTTCCCCGCTGGCACCTTTGCTGTGGCAGCAAAAGCTGGACGTTTGTCTTTTTTGCTCCGGAGGCTGCCGAAAGCGAAAACAGGTGCTTTTGAGGATGGAGTCCGCAGGAAAGCAGAGAGGGCCAAATTGTCTGTGGCATTTGAAAGGGTTCCAGGAGGCAGTGAGAACCAGCATTACTTTTCCCCGCTGGCACCTTTGCTGTGGCAGCAAAAGCTGGACGTTTGTCTTTTTTGCTCCGGAGGCTGCCGAAAGCGAAAACAGGTGCTTTTGAGGATGGAGTCCGCAGGAAAGCAGAGAGGGCCAAATTGTCTGTGGCATTTGAAAGGGTTCCAGGAGGCAGTGAGAACCAGCATTACTTTTCCCCGCTGGCACCTTTGCTGTGGCAGCAAAAGCTGGACGTTTGTCTTTTTTGCTCCGGAGGCTGCCGAAAGTGAAAACAGGTGCTTTTGAGGATGGAGTCCGCAGGAAAGCAGAGAGGGCCAAATTGTCTGTGGCATTTGAAAGGGTTCCAGGAGGCAGTGAGAACCAGCATTACTTTTCCCCGCTGGCACCTTTGCTGTGGCAGCAAAAGCTGGACGTTTGTCTTTTTACCACCGGAGGGCGCCGAAAGCAAAAACAGCTGCTTTTAAGGATGGAGTCCGCAGGAAAGCAGAGAGGGCCAAATTGTCTGGGGCATTTGAAAGAGTTCCAGGAGGCAGTGAGAACCAGCATCACTTTTCCCCGCTGGCACCTTTGCTGTGGCAGCAAAAGCTGGACGTTTGTCTTTTTACCACCGGAGGGCGCCGAAAGTGAAAACACGTGCTTTTGAGGATGGAGTCCGCAGGAAAGCAGAGAGGGCCAAATTGTCTGGGGCATTTGAAGAGGTTCCAGGAGGCAGTGAGAACCAGCATTACTTTTCCCCGCTGGCACCTTTGCTGTGGCAGCAAAAGCTGGACGTTTGTCTTTTTTGCTCCGGAGGCTGCCGAAAGCGAAAACAGGTGCTTTTGAGGATGGAGTCCGCAGGAAAGCAGAGAGGGCCAAATTGTCTGTGGCATTTGAAAGGGTTCCAGGAGGCAGTGAGAACCAGCATTACTTTTCCCCGCTGGCACCTTTGCTGTGGCAGCAAAAGCTGGACGTTTGTCTTTTTTGCTCCGGAGGCTGCCGAAAGCGAAAACAGGTGCTTTTGAGGATGGAGTCCGCAGGAAAGCAGAGAGGGCCAAATTGTCTGTGGCATTTGAAAGGGTTCCAGGAGGCAGTGAGAACCAGCATTACTTTTCCCCGCTGGCACCTTTGCTGTGGCAGCAAAAGCTGGACGTTTGTCTTTTTTGCTCCGGAGGCTGCCGAAAGCGAAAACAGGTGCTTTTGAGGATGGAGTCCGCAGGAAAGCAGAGAGAGCCAAATTGTCTGGGGCATTTGAAGAGGTTCCAGGAGGCAGTGAGAACCAGCATTACTTTTCCCCGCTGGCACCTTTGCTGTGGCAGCAAAAGCTGGACGTTTGTCTTTTTACCACCGGAGGCTGCCGAAAGCGAAAACAGGTGCTTTTGAGGATGGAGTCCGCAGGAAAGCAGAGAGGGCCAAATTGTCTGGGGCATTTGAAAGGGTTCCAGGAGGCAGTGAGAACCAGCATTACTTTTCCCCGCTGGCACCTTTGCTGTGGCAGCAAAAGCTGGACGTTTGTCTTTTTTGCTCCGGAGGCTGCCGAAAGCGAAAACAGGTGCTTTTGAGGATGGAGTCCACAGGAAAGCAGAGAGGGCCAAATTGTCTGGGGCATTTGAAGAGGTTCCAGGAGGCAGTGAGAACCAGCATTACTTTTCCCCGCTGGCACCTTTGCTGTGGCAGCAAAAGCTGGACGTTTGTCTTTTTTGCTCCGGAGGCTGCCGAAAGCGAAAACAGGTGCTTTTGAGGATGGAGTCCACAGGAAAGCAGAGAGGGCCAAATTGTCTGTGGCATTTGAAAGGGTTCCAGGAGGCAGTGAGAACCAGCATTACTTTTCCCCGCTGGCACCTTTGCTGTGGCAGCAAAAGCTGGACGTTTGTCTTTTTTGCTCCGGAGGTTGCCGAAAGCGAAAACAGGTGCTTTTGAGGATGGAGTCCGCAGGAAAGCAGAGAGGGCCAAATTGTCTGTGGCATTTGAAGGAGTTCCAGGAGGCAGTGAGAACCAGCATTACTTTTCCCTGCTGGCACCTTTGCTGTGGCAGCAAAAGCTGGACGTTTGTCTTTTTTGCTCCGGAGGCTGCCGAAAGCGAAAACAGGTGCTTTTGAGGATGGAGTCCGCAGGAAAGCAGAGAGGGCCAAATTGTCTGGGGCATTTGAAGAGGTTCCAGGAGGCAGTGAGAACCAGCATTACTTTTCCCCGCTGGCACCTTTGCTGTGGCAGCAAAAGCTGGACGTTTGTCTTTTTTGCTCCGGAGGCTGCCGAAAGTGAAAACAGGTGCTTTTGAGGATGGAGTCCGCAGGAAAGCAGAGAGGGCCAAATTGTCTGTGGCATTTGAAGAGGTTCCAGGAGGCAGTGAGAACCAGCATTACTTTTCCCCGCTGGTACCTTTGCTGTGGCAGCAAAAGCGTGACGTTTGTCTTTTTTGCTCCGGAGGGCGCCGAAAGCAAAAATAGGTTCTTTTGAAGATGGAGTCCGCAGGAAAGCAGAGAGGGCCAAATTGTCTGTTGCATTTGAAAGGGTTCCAGGAGGCAGTGAGAACCAGCATTACTTTTCCCCGCTGGCACCTTTGCTGTGGCAGCAAAAGCTGGACGTTTGTCTTTTTTGCTCCGGAGGGCTCCGAAAGCAAAAACAGCTGCTTTTGAGGATGGAGTCCGCAGGAAAGCAGAGAGGGCCAAATTGTCTGGGGCATTTGAAAGGGTTCCAGGAGGCAGTGAGAACCAGCATTACTTTTCCCCGCTGGCACCTTTGCTGTGGCAGCAAAAGCTGGACGTTTGTCTTTTTTGCTCCGGAGGCTGCCGAAAGCGAAAACAGGTGCTTTTGAGGATGGAGTCCGCAGGAAAGCAGAGAGGGCCAAATTGTCTGTGGCATTTGAAAGGGTTCCAGGAGGCAGTGAGAACCAGCATTACTTTTCCCCGCTGGCACCTTTGCTGTGGCAGCAAAAGCTGGACGTTTGTCTTTTTTGCTCCGGAGGCTGCCGAAAGCGAAAACAGGTGCTTTTGAGGATGGAGTCCGCAGGAAAGCAGAGAGGGCCAAATTGTCTGTGGCATTTGAAAGGGTTCCAGGAGGCAGTGAGAACCAGCATTACTTTTCCCCGCTGGCACCTTTGCTGTGGCAGCAAAAGCTGGACGTTTGTCTTTTTTGCTCCGGAGGCTGCCGAAAGTGAAAACAGGTGCTTTTGAGGATGGAGTCCGCAGGAAAGCAGAGAGGGCCAAATTGTCTGTGGCATTTGAAAGGGTTCCAGGAGGCAGTGAGAACCAGCATTACTTTTCCCCGCTGGCACCTTTGCTGTGGCAGCAAAAGCTGGACGTTTGTCTTTTTACCACCGGAGGGCGCCGAAAGCAAAAACAGCTGCTTTTAAGGATGGAGTCCGCAGGAAAGCAGAGAGGGCCAAATTGTCTGGGGCATTTGAAAGAGTTCCAGGAGGCAGTGAGAACCAGCATCACTTTTCCCCGCTGGCACCTTTGCTGTGGCAGCAAAAGCTGGACGTTTGTCTTTTTACCACCGGAGGGCGCCGAAAGTGAAAACACGTGCTTTTGAGGATGGAGTCCGCAGGAAAGCAGAGAGGGCCAAATTGTCTGGGGCATTTGAAGAGGTTCCAGGAGGCAGTGAGAACCAGCATTACTTTTCCCCGCTGGCACCTTTGCTGTGGCAGCAAAAGCTGGACGTTTGTCTTTTTTGCTCCGGAGGCTGCCGAAAGCGAAAACAGGTGCTTTTGAGGATGGAGTCCGCAGGAAAGCAGAGAGGGCCAAATTGTCTGGGGCATTTGAAAGGGTTCCAGGAGGCAGTGAGAACCAGCATTACTTTTCCCCGCTGGCACCTTTGCTGTGGCAGCAAAAGCTGGACGTTTGTCTTTTTTGCTCCGGAGGCTGCCGAAAGCGAAAACAGGTGCTTTTGAGGATGGAGTCCGCAGGAAAGCAGAGAGGGCCAAATTGTCTGTGGCATTTGAAAGGGTTCCAGGAGGCAGTGAGAACCAGCATTACTTTTCCTTGCTGGCACCTTTGCTGTGGCAGCAAAAGCTGGACGTTTGTCTTTTTTGCTCCGGAGGCTGCCGAAAGCGAAAACAGGTGCTTTTGAGGATGGAGTCCGCAGGAAAGCAGAGAGAGCCAAATTGTCTGGGGCATTTGAAGAGGTTCCAGGAGGCAGTGAGAACCAGCATTACTTTTCCCCGCTGGCACCTTTGCTGTGGCAGCAAAAGCTGGACATTTGTCTTTTTTGCTCCGGAGGCTGCCGAAAGCGAAAACAGGTGCTTTTGAGGATGGAGTCCGCAGGAAAGCAGAGAGGGCCAAATTGTCTGTGGCATTTGAAAGGGTTCCAGGAGGCAGTGAGAACCAGCATTACTTTTCCCCGCTGGCACCTTTGCTGTGGCAGCAAAAGCTGGACGTTTGTCTTTTTTGCTCCGGAGGCTGCCGAAAGCGAAAATAGGTGCTTTTGAGGATGGAGTCCGCAGGAAAGCAGAGAGGGCCAAATTGTCTGTGGCATTTGAAAGAGTTCCAGGAGGCAGTGAGAACCAGCATCACTTTTCCCCGCTGGCACCTTTGCTGTGGCAGCAAAAGCTGGACGTTTGTCTTTTTACCACCGGAGGGCGCCGAAAGTGAAAAAAGGCGCTTTTGAGGATAGAGTCCGCAGGAAAGCAGAGAGGGCTTAATTGTCTGGGGCATTTGAAAGGGTTCCAGGAGGCAGTGAGAACCAGCATTACTTTTCCCCGCTGGCACCTTTGCTGTGGCAGCAAAAGCTGGACGTTTGTCTTTTTTGCTCCGGAGGCTGCCGAAAGCGAAAACAGGTGCTTTTGAGGATGGAGTCCGCAGGAAAGCAGAGAGGGCCAAATTGTCTGGGGCATTTGAAAGGGTTCCAGGAGGCAGTGAGAACCAGCATTACTTTTCCCCGCTGGCACCTTTGCTGTGGCAGCAAAAGCTGGACGTTTGTCTTTTTTGCTCCGGAGGCTGCCGAAAGCGAAAACAGGTGCTTTTGAGGATGGAGTCCGCAGGAAAGCAGAGAGGGCCAAATTGTCTGGGGCATTTGAAGGAGTTCCAGGAGGCAGTGAGAACCAGCATTACTTTTCCCCGCTGGCACCTTTGCTGTGGCAGCAAAAGCTGGACGTTTGTCTTTTTTGCTCCGGAGGCTGCCGAAAGTGAAAACAGGTGCTTTTGAGGATGGAGTCCGCAGGAAAGCAGAGAGGGCCAAATTGTCTGGGGCATTTGAAGAGGTTCCAGGAGGCAGTGAGAACCAGCATTACTTTTCCCCGCTGGTACCTTTGCTGTGGCAGCAAAAGCGTGACGTTTGTCTTTTTTGCTCCGGAGGGCGCCGAAAGCAAAAATAGGTTCTTTTGAAGATGGAGTCCGCAGGAAAGCAGAGAGGGCCAAATTGTCTGTGGCATTTGAAAGGGTTCCAGGAGGCAGTGAGAACCAGCATTACTTTTCCCCGCTGGCACCTTTGCTGTGGCAGCAAAAGCTGGACGTTTGTCTTTTTTGCTCCGGAGGCTGCCGAAAGCGAAAACAGGTGCTTTTGAGGATGGAGTCCGCAGGAAAGCAGAGAGGGCCAAATTGTCTGTGGCATTTGAAAGGGTTCCAGGAGGCAGTGAGAACCAGCATTACTTTTCCCCGCTGGCACCTTTGCTGTGGCAGCAAAAGCTGGACGTTTGTCTTTTTTGCTCCGGAGGCTGCCGAAAGCGAAAACAGCTGCTTTTGAGGATGGAGTCCGCAGGAAAGCAGAGAGGGCCAAATTGTCTGGGGCATTTGAAAGGGTTCCAGGAGGCAGTGAGAACCAGCATTACTTTTCCCCGCTGGCACCTTTGCTGTGGCAGCAAAAGCTGGACGTTTGTCTTTTTTGCTCCGGAGGCTGCCGAAAGCGAAAACAGGTGCTTTTGAGGATGGAGTCCGCAGGAAAGCAGAGAGGGCCAAATTGTCTGGGGCATTTGAAAGGGTTCCAGGAGGCAGTGAGAACCAGCATTACTTTTCCCCGCTGGCACCTTTGCTGTGGCAGCAAAAGCTGGACGTTTGTCTTTTTTGCTCCGGAGGCTGCTGAAAGCGAAAACAGGTGCTTTTGAGGATGGAGTCCACAGGAAAGCAGAGAGGGCCAAATTGTCTGTGGCATTTGAAAGAGGTTCCAGGAGGCAGTGAGAACCAGCATTACTTTTCCCCGCTGGCACCTTTGCTGTGGCAGCAAAAGCTGGACGTTTGTCTTTTTTGCTCCGGAGGCTGCCGAAAGCGAAAATAGGTGCTTTTGAGGATGGAGTCCGCAGGAAAGCAGAGAGGGCCAAATTGTCTGTGGCATTTGAAAGAGTTCCAGGAGGCAGTGAGAACCAGCATCACTTTTCTTCGCTGGCACCTTTGCTGTGGCAGCAAAAGCTGGACGTTTGTCTTTTTTGCTCCGGAGGTTGCCGAAAGCGAAAACACGTGCTTTTGAGGATGGAGTCCGCAGGAAAGCAGAGAGGGCCAAATTGTCTGGGGCATTTGAAGAGGTTCCAGGAGGCAGTGAGAACCAGCATTACTTTTCCCCGCTGGCACCTTTGCTGTGGCAGCAAAAGCTGGACGTTTGTCTTTTTTGCTCCGGAGGCTGCCGAAAGCGAAAACAGGTGCTTTTGAGGATGGAGTCCGCAGGAAAGCAGAGAGGGCCAAATTGTCTGGGGCATTTGAAAGGGTTCCAGGAGGCAGTGAGAACCAGCATTACTTTTCCCCGCTGGCACCTTTGCTGTGGCAGCAAAAGCTGGACGTTTGTCTTTTTTGCTCCGGAGGCTGCCGAAAGCGAAAACAGGTGCTTTTGAGGATGGAGTCCGCAGGAAAGCAGAGAGGGCCAAATTGTCTGTGGCATTTGAAAGGGTTCCAGGAGGCAGTGAGAACCAGCATTACTTTTCCCCGCTGGCACCTTTGCTGTGGCAGCAAAAGCTGGACGTTTGTCTTTTTTGCTCCGGAGGCTGCCGAAAGCGAAAACAGGTGCTTTTGAGGATGGAGTCCGCAGGAAAGCAGAGAGGGCCAAATTGTCTGGGGCATTTGAAGAGGTTCCAGGAGGCAGTGAGAACCAGCATTACTTTTCCCCGCTGGCACCTTTGCTGTGGCAGCAAAAGCTGGACATTTGTCTTTTTTGCTCCGGAGGCTGCCGAAAGCGAAAACAGGTGCTTTTGAGGATGGAGTCCGCAGGAAAGCAGAGAGGGCCAAATTGTCTGTGGCATTTGAAAGGGTTCCAGGAGGCAGTGAGAACCAGCATTACTTTTCCCCGCTGGCACCTTTGCTGTGGCAGCAAAAGCTGGACGTTTGTCTTTTTTGCTCCGGAGGCTGCCGAAAGCGAAAACAGGTGCTTTTGAGGATGGAGTCCGCAGGAAAGCAGAGAGGGCCAAATTGTCTGTGGCATTTGAAAGAGTTCCAGGAGGCAGTGAGAACCAGCATCACTTTTCCCCGCTGGCACCTTTGCTGTGGCAGCAAAAGCTGGACGTTTGTCTTTTTACCACCGGAGGGCGCCGAAAGTGAAAAAAGGCGCTTTTGAGGATAGAGTCCGCAGGAAAGCAGAGAGGGCTTAATTGTCTGGGGCATTTGAAAGGGTTCCAGGAGGCAGTGAGAACCAGCATTACTTTTCCCCGCTGGCACCTTTGCTGTGGCAGCAAAAGCTGGACGTTTGTCTTTTTTGCTCCGGAGGCTGCCGAAAGCGAAAACAGGTGCTTTTGAGGATGGAGTCCGCAGGAAAGCAGAGAGGGCCAAATTGTCTGGGGCATTTGAAAGGGTTCCAGGAGGCAGTGAGAACCAGCATTACTTTTCCCCGCTGGCACCTTTGCTGTGGCAGCAAAAGCTGGACGTTTGTCTTTTTTGCTCCGGAGGCTGCCGAAAGCGAAAACAGGTGCTTTTGAGGATGGAGTCCGCAGGAAAGCAGAGAGGGCCAAATTGGCTGGGGCATTTGAAGAGGTTCCAGGAGGCAGTGAGAACCAGCATTACTTTTCCCCGCTGGCACCTTTGCTGTGGCAGCAAAAGCTGGACATTTGTCTTTTTTGCTCCGGAGGCTGCCGAAAGCGAAAACAGGTGCTTTTGAGGATGGAGTCCGCAGGAAAGCAGAGAGGGCCAAATTGTCTGGGGCATTTGAAAGGGTTCCAGGAGGCAGTGAGAACCAGCATTACTTTTCCCCGCTGGCACCTTTGCTGTGGCAGCAAAAGCTGGACGTTTGTCTTTTTTGCTCCGGAGGCTGCCGAAAGCGAAAATAGGTGCTTTTGAGGATGGAGTCCGCAGGAAAGCAGAGAGGGCCAAATTGTCTGTGGCATTTGAAAGAGTTCCAGGAGGCAGTGAGAACCAGCATCACTTTTCCCCGCTGGCACCTTTGCTGTGGCAGCAAAAGCTGGACGTTTGTCTTTTTACCACCGGAGGGCGCCGAAAGTGAAAAAAGGCGCTTTTGAGGATAGAGTCCGCAGGAAAGCAGAGAGGGCTTAATTGTCTGGGGCATTTGAAAGGGTTCCAGGAGGCAGTGAGAACCAGCATTACTTTTCCCCGCTGGCACCTTTGCTGTGGCAGCAAAAGCTGGACGTTTGTCTTTTTTGCTCCGGAGGCTGCCGAAAGCGAAAACAGGTGCTTTTGAGGATGGAGTCCGCAGGAAAGCAGAGAGGGCCAAATTGTCTGTGGCATTTGAAAGGGTTCCAGGAGGCAGTGAGAACCAGCATTACTTTTCCCCGCTGGCACCTTTGCTGTGGCAGCAAAAGCTGGACGTTTGTCTTTTTTGCTCCGGAGGCTGCCGAAAGCGAAAACAGGTGCTTTTGAGGATGGAGTCCGCAGGAAAGCAGAGAGGGCCAAATTGTCTGGGGCATTTGAAGAGGTTCCAGGAGGCAGTGAGAACCAGCATTACTTTTCCCCGCTGGCACCTTTGCTGTGGCAGCAAAAGCTGGACGTTTGTCTTTTTTGCTCCGGAGGCTGCCGAAAGTGAAAACAGGTGCTTTTGAGGATGGAGTCCGCAGGAAAGCAGAGAGGGCCAAATTGTCTGTGGCATTTGAAGAGGTTCCAGGAGGCAGTGAGAACCAGCATTACTTTTCCCCGCTGGCACCTTTGCTGTGGCAGCAAAAGCCGGACATTTGTCTTTTTTGCTCCGGAGGCTGCCGAAATCGAAAACAGGTGCTTTTGAGGATGGAGTCCGCAGGAAAGCAGAGAGGGCCAAATTGTCTGGGGCATTTGAAAGGGTTCCAGGAGGCAGTGAGAACCAGCATTACTTTTCCCCGCTGGCACCTTTGCTGTGGCAGCAAAAGCTGGACGTTTGTCTTTTTTGCTCCGGAGGCTGCCGAAAGCGAAAATAGGTGCTTTTGAGGATGGAGTCCGCAGGAAAGCAGAGAGGGCCAAATTGTCTGTGGCATTTGAAAGAGTTCCAGGAGGCAGTGAGAACCAGCATCACTTTTCCCCGCTGGCACCTTTGCTGTGGCAGCAAAAGCTGGACGTTTGTCTTTTTACCACCGGAGGGCGCCGAAAGTGAAAAAAGGCTCTTTTGAGGATAGAGTCCGCAGGAAAGCAGAGAGGGCTTAATTGTCTGGGGCATTTGAAAGGGTTCCAGGAGGCAGTGAGAACCAGCATTACTTTTCCCCGCTGGCACCTTTGCTGTGGCAGCAAAAGCTGGACGTTTGTCTTTTTTGCTCCGGAGGCTGCCGAAAGCGAAAACAGGTGCTTTTGAGGATGGAGTCCGCAGGAAAGCAGAGAGGGCCAAATTGTCTGTGGCATTTGAAAGGGTTCCAGGAGGCAGTGAGAACCAGCATTACTTTTCCCCGCTGGCACCTTTGCTGTGGCAGCAAAAGCTGGACGTTTGTCTTTTTTGCTCCGGAGGCTGCCGAAAGCGAAAACAGGTGCTTTTGAGGATGGAGTCCGCAGGAAAGCAGAGAGGGCCAAATTGTCTGGGGCATTTGAAGAGGTTCCAGGAGGCAGTGAGAACCAGCATTACTTTTCCCCGCTGGCACCTTTGCTGTGGCAGCAAAAGCTGGACGTTTGTCTTTTTTGCTCCGGAGGCTGCCGAAAGTGAAAACAGGTGCTTTTGAGGATGGAGTCCGCAGGAAAGCAGAGAGGGCCAAATTGTCTGTGGCATTTGAAGAGGTTCCAGGAGGCAGTGAGAACCAGCATTACTTTTCCCCGCTGGTACCTTTGCTGTGGCAGCAAAAGCTGGACGTTTGTCTTTTTTGCTCTGGAGGCTGCCGAAAGCGAAAACAGGTGCTTTTGAGGATGGAGTCCGCAGGAAAGCAGAGAGGGCCAAATTGTCTGTGGCATTTGAAAGGGTTCCAGGAGGCAGTGAGAACCAGCATTACTTTTCCCCGCTGGCACCTTTGCTGTGGCAGCAAAAGCTGGACGTTTGTCTTTTTTGCTCCGGAGGCTGCCGAAAGCGAAAACAGGTGCTTTTGAGGATGGAGTCCGCAGGAAAGCAGAGAGGGCCAAATTGTCTGTGGCATTTGAAAGGGTTCCAGGAGGCAGTGAGAACCAGCATTACTTTTCCCCGCTGGCACCTTTGCTGTGGCAGCAAAAGCTGGACGTTTGTCTTTTTTGCTCCGGAGGCTGCCGAAAGCGAAAACAGGTGCTTTTGAGGATGGAGTCCGCAGGAAAGCAGAGAGGGCCAAATTGTCTGTGGCATTTGAAAGGGTTCCAGGAGGCAGTGAGAACCAGCATTACTTTTCCCCGCTGGCACCTTTGCTGTGGCAGCAAAAGCTGGACGTTTGTCTTTTTTGCTCTGGAGGCTGCCGAAAGCGAAAACAGGTGCTTTTGAGGATGGAGTCCACAGGAAAGCAGAGAGGGCCAAATTGTCTGGGGCATTTGAAAGGGTTCCAGGAGGCAGTGAGAACCAGCATTACTTTTCCCCGCTGGCACCTTTGCTGTGGCAGCAAAAGCTGGACGTTTGTCTTTTTTGCTCCGGAGGCTGCCGAAAGCGAAAATAGGTGCTTTTGAGGATGGAGTCCGCAGGAAAGCAGAGAGGGCCAAATTGTCTGTGGCATTTGAAAGAGTTCCAGGAGGCAGTGAGAACCAGCATCACTTTTCCCCGCTGGCACCTTTGCTGTGGCAGCAAAAGCTGGACGTTTGTCTTTTTACCACCGGAGGGCGCTGAAAGTGAAAAAAGGCGCTTTTGAGGATAGAGTCCGCAGGAAAGCAGAGAGGGCTTAATTGTCTGGGGCATTTGAAAGGGTTCCAGGAGGCAGTGAGAACCAGCATTACTTTTCCCCGCTGGCACCTTTGCTGTGGCAGCAAAAGCTGGACGTTTGTCTTTTTTGCTCCGGAGGTTGCCGAAAGCGAAAACAGGTGCTTTTGAGGATGGAGTCCGCAGGAAAGCAGAGAGGGCCAAATTGTCTGTGGCATTTGAAAGAGTTCCAGGAGGCAGTGAGAACCAGCATCACTTTTCTTCGCTGGCACCTTTGCTGTGGCAGCAAAAGCTGGACGTTTGTCTTTTTACCACCGGAGGGCGCCGAAAGTGAAAAAAGGCGCTTTTGAGGATAGAGTCTGCAGGAAAGCAGAGAGGGCCAAATTGTCTGGGGCATTTGAAAGGGTTTCAGGAGGCAGTGAGAACCAGCATTACTTTTCCCCGCTGGCACCTTTGCTGTGGCAGCAAAAGCTGGACGTTTGTCTTTTTTGCTCCGGAGGGCGCCGAAAGCAAAAATAGGTTCTTTTGAGGATGGAGTCCGCAGGAAAGCAGAGAGGGCCAAATTGTCTGGGGCATTTGAAAGGGTTCCAGGAGGCAGTGAGAACCAGCATTACTTTTCCCCGCTGGCACCTTTGCTGTGGCAGCAAAAGCTGGACGTTTGTCTTTTTTGCTCCGGAGGTTGCCGAAAGCGAAAACAGGTGCTTTTGAGGATGGAGTCCGCAGGAAAGCAGAGAGGGCCAAATTGTCTGTGGCATTTGAAGAGGTTCCAGGAGGCAGTGAGAACCAGCATTACTTTTCCCCGCTGGCACCTTTGCTGTGGCAGCAAAAGCTGGACGTTTGTCTTTTTTGCTCCGGAGGCTGCCGAAAGCGAAAACAGGTGCTTTTGAGGATGGAGTCCGCAGGAAAGCAGAGAGGGCCAAATTGTCTGTGGCATTTGAAAGGGTTCCAGGAGGCAGTGAGAACCAGCATTACTTTTCCCCGCTGGCACCTTTGCTGTGGCAGCAAAAGCTGGACGTTTGTCTTTTTACCACCGGAGGGCGCCGAAAGTGAAAAAAGGCGCTTTTTAGGATAGAGTCTGCAGGAAAGCAGAGAGGGCCAAATTGTCTGGGGCATTTGAAAGGGTTTCAGGAGGCAGTGAGAACCAGCATTACTTTTCCCCGCTGGCACCTTTGCTGTGGCAGCAAAAGCTGGACGTTTGTCTTTTTTGCTCCGGAGGCTGCCGAAAGCGAAAACAGGTGCTTCTGAGGATGGAGGCCACAGGAAAGCAGAGAGGGCCAAATTGTCTGTGGCATTTGAACAGGTTCCAGGAGGCAGTGAGAACCAGCATTACTTTTCCCCGCTGGCACCTTTGCTGTGGCAGCAAAAGCTGGACGTTTGTCTTTTTTGCTCCGGAGGCTGCCGAAAGCGAAAATAGGTGCTTTTGAGGATGGAGTCCACAGGAAAGCAGAGAGGGCCAAATTGTCTGTGGCATTTGAAAGAGTTCCAGGAGGCAGTGAGAACCAGCATCACTTTTCTTCACTGGCACCTTTGCTGTGGCAGCAAAAGCTGGACGTTTGTCTTTTTACCACCGGAGGGCGCCGAAAGTGAAAAAAGGCGCTTTTGAGGATAGAGTCCGCAGGAAAGCAGAGAGGGCTTAATTGTCTGGGGCATTTGAAAGGGTTCCAGGAGGCAGTGAGAACCAGCATTACTTTTCCCCGCTGGCACCTTTGCTGTGGCAGCAAAAGCTGGACGTTTGTCTTTTTTGCTCCGGAGGCTACCGAAAGCGAAAACAGGTGCTTTTGAGGATGGAGTCCGCAGGAAAGCAGAGAGGGCCAAATTGTCTGTGGCATTTGAAAGAGGTTCCAGGAGGCAGTGAGAACCAGCATTACTTTTCCCCGCTGGCACCTTTGCTGCGGCAGCAAAAGCTGGACGTTTGTCTTTTTTGCTCCGGAGGGCGTCGAAAGCGAAAACAGGTGCTTTTGAGGATGGAGTCCGCAGGAAAGCAGAGAGGGCCAAATTGTCTGTGGCATTTGAAAGGGTTCCAGGAGGCAGTGAGAACCAGCATTACTTTTCCCCGCTGGCACCTTTGCTGTGGCAGCAAAAGCTGGACGTTTGTCTTTTTTGCTCCGGAGGCTACCGAAAGCGAAAACAGGTGCTTTTGAGGATGGAGTCCGCAGGAAAGCAGAGAGGGCCAAATTGTCTGTGGCATTTGAAAGGGTTCCAGGAGGCAGTGAGAACCAGCATTACTTTTCCCCGCTGGCACCTTTGCTGTGGCAGCAAAAGCTGGACGTTTGTCTTTTTTGCTCCGGAGGCTGCCGAAAGCGAAAACAGGTGCTTTTGAGGATGGAGTCCGCAGGAAAGCAGAGAGGGCCAAATTGTCTGGGGCATTTGAAGAGGTTCCAGGAGGCAGTGAGAACCAGCATTACTTTTCCCCGCTGGTACCTTTGCTGTGGCAGCAAAAGCGTGACGTTTGTCTTTTTTGCTCCGGAGGGCGCCGAAAGCAAAAATAGGTTCTTTTGAAGATGGAGTCCGCAGGAAAGCAGAGAGGGCCAAATTGTCTGTGGCATTTGAAAGGGTTCCAGGAGGCAGTGAGAACCAGCATTACTTTTCCCCGCTGGCACCTTTGCTGTGGCAGCAAAAGCTGGACGTTTGTCTTTTTTGCTCCGGAGGCTGCCGAAAGCGAAAACAGGTGCTTTTGAGGATGGAGTCCGCAGGAAAGCAGAGAGGGCCAAATTGTCTGTGGCATTTGAAAGGGTTCCAGGAGGCAGTGAGAACCAGCATTACTTTTCCCCGCTGGCACCTTTGCTGTGGCAGCAAAAGCTGGACGTTTGTCTTTTTTGCTCCGGAGGCTGCCGAAAGCGAAAACAGGTGCTTTTGAGGATGGAGTCCGCAGGAAAGCAGAGAGGGCCAAATTGTCTGTGGCATTTGAAAGGGTTCCAGGAGGCAGTGAGAACCAGCATTACTTTTCCCCGCTGGCACCTTTGCTGTGGCAGCAAAAGCTGGACGTTTGTCTTTTTTGCTCCGGAGGGCGCCGAAAGGGAAAATAGGTTCTTTTGAGGATGGAGTCCGCAGGAAAGCAGAGAGGGCCAAATTGTCTGTGGCATTTGAAAGAGTTCCAGGAGGCAGTGAGAACCAGCATCACTTTTCCCCGCTGGCACCTTTGCTGTGGCAGCAAAAGCTGGACGTTTGTCTTTTTACCACCGGAGGGCGCTGAAAGTGAAAAAAGGCGCTTTTGAGGATAGAGTCCGCAGGAAAGCAGAGAGGGCTTAATTGTCTGGGGCATTTGAAAGGGTTCCAGGAGGCAGTGAGAACCAGCATTACTTTTCCCCGCTGGCACCTTTGCTGTGGCAGCAAAAGCTGGACGTTTGTCTTTTTTGCTCCGGAGGTTGCCGAAAGCGAAAACAGGTGCTTTTGAGGATGGAGTCCGCAGGAAAGCAGAGAGGGCCAAATTGTCTGTGGCATTTGAAAGAGTTCCAGGAGGCAGTGAGAACCAGCATCACTTTTCTTCGCTGGCACCTTTGCTGTGGCAGCAAAAGCTGGACGTTTGTCTTTTTACCACCGGAGGGCGCCGAAAGTGAAAAAAGGCGCTTTTGAGGATAGAGTCTGCAGGAAAGCAGAGAGGGCCAAATTGTCTGGGGCATTTGAAAGGGTTTCAGGAGGCAGTGAGAACCAGCATTACTTTTCCCCGCTGGCACCTTTGCTGTGGCAGCAAAAGCTGGACGTTTGTCTTTTTTGCTCCGGAGGGCGCCGAAAGCAAAAATAGGTGCTTTTGAGGATGGAGTCCGCAGGAAAGCAGAGAGGGCCAAATTGTCTGGGGCATTTGAAAGGGTTCCAGGAGGCAGTGAGAACCAGCATTACTTTTCCCCGCTGGCACCTTTGCTGTGGCAGCAAAAGCTGGACGTTTGTCTTTTTTGCTCCGGAGGTTGCCGAAAGCGAAAACAGGTGCTTTTGAGGATGGAGTCCGCAGGAAAGCAGAGAGGGCCAAATTGTCTGGGGCATTTGAAAGGGTTCCAGGAGGCAGTGAGAACCAGCATTACTTTTCCCCGCTGGCACCTTTGCTGTGGCAGCAAAAGCTGGACGTTTGTCTTTTTTGCTCCGGAGGCTGCCGAAAGCGAAAACAGGTGCTTTTGAGGATGGAGTCCGCAGGAAAGCAGAGAGGGCCAAATTGTCTGTGGCATTTGAAAGGGTTCCAGGAGGCAGTGAGAACCAGCATTACTTTTCCCCGCTGGCACCTTTGCTGTGGCAGCAAAAGCTGGACGTTTGTCTTTTTACCACCGGAGGGCGCCGAAAGTGAAAAAAGGCGCTTTTGAGGATAGAGTCTGCAGGAAAGCAGAGAGGGCCAAATTGTCTGGGGCATTTGAAAGGGTTTCAGGAGGCAGTGAGAACCAGCATTACTTTTCCCCGCTGGCACCTTTGCTGTGGCAGCAAAAGCTGGACGTTTGTCTTTTTTGCTCCGGAGGCTGCCGAAAGCGAAAACAGGTGCTTCTGAGGATGGAGGCCACAGGAAAGCAGAGAGGGCCAAATTGTCTGTGGCATTTGAACAGGTTCCAGGAGGCAGTGAGAACCAGCATTACTTTTCCCCGCTGGCACCTTTGCTGTGGCAGCAAAAGCTGGACGTTTGTCTTTTTTGCTCCGGAGGCTGCCGAAAGCGAAAATAGGTGCTTTTGAGGATGGAGTCCACAGGAAAGCAGAGAGGGCCAAATTGTCTGTGGCATTTGAAAGAGTTCCAGGAGGCAGTGAGAACCAGCATCACTTTTCTTCGCTGGCACCTTTGCTGTGGCAGCAAAAGCTGGACGTTTGTCTTTTTACCACCGGAGGGCGCCGAAAGTGAAAAAAGGCGCTTTTGAGGATAGAGTCCGCAGGAAAGCAGAGAGGGCTTAATTGTCTGGGGCATTTGAAAGGGTTCCAGGAGGCAGTGAGAACCAGCATTACTTTTCCCCGCTGGCACCTTTGCTGTGGCAGCAAAAGCTGGACGTTTGTCTTTTTTGCTCCGGAGGCTACCGAAAGCGAAAACAGGTGCTTTTGAGGATGGAGTCCGCAGGAAAGCAGAGAGGGCCAAATTGTCTGTGGCATTTGAAAGAGGTTCCAGGAGGCAGTGAGAACCAGCATTACTTTTCCCCGCTGGCACCTTTGCTGCGGCAGCAAAAGCTGGACGTTTGTCTTTTTTGCTCCGGAGGGCGTCGAAAGCGAAAACAGGTGCTTTTGAGGATGGAGTCCGCAGGAAAGCAGAGAGGGCCAAATTGTCTGTGGCATTTGAAAGGGTTCCAGGAGGCAGTGAGAACCAGCATTACTTTTCCCCGCTGGCACCTTTGCTGTGGCAGCAAAAGCTGGACGTTTGTCTTTTTTGCTCCGGAGGCTACCGAAAGCGAAAACAGGTGCTTTTGAGGATGGAGTCCGCAGGAAAGCAGAGAGGGCCAAATTGTCTGTGGCATTTGAAAGGGTTCCAGGAGGCAGTGAGAACCAGCATTACTTTTCCCCGCTGGCACCTTTGCTGTGGCAGCAAAAGCTGGACGTTTGTCTTTTTTGCTCCGGAGGCTGCCGAAAGCGAAAACAGGTGCTTTTGAGGATGGAGTCCGCAGGAAAGCAGAGAGGGCCAAATTGTCTGGGGCATTTGAAGAGGTTCCAGGAGGCAGTGAGAACCAGCATTACTTTTCCCCGCTGGTACCTTTGCTGTGGCAGCAAAAGCGTGACGTTTGTCTTTTTTGCTCCGGAGGGCGCCGAAAGCAAAAATAGGTTCTTTTGAAGATGGAGTCCGCAGGAAAGCAGAGAGGGCCAAATTGTCTGTGGCATTTGAAAGGGTTCCAGGAGGCAGTGAGAACCAGCATTACTTTTCCCCGCTGGCACCTTTGCTGTGGCAGCAAAAGCTGGACGTTTGTCTTTTTTGCTCCGGAGGCTGCCGAAAGCGAAAACAGGTGCTTTTGAGGATGGAGTCCGCAGGAAAGCAGAGAGGGCCAAATTGTCTGTGGCATTTGAAAGGGTTCCAGGAGGCAGTGAGAACCAGCATTACTTTTCCCCGCTGGCACCTTTGCTGTGGCAGCAAAAGCTGGACGTTTGTCTTTTTTGCTCCGGAGGCTGCCGAAAGTGAAAACAGGTGCTTTTGAGGATGGAGTCCGCAGGAAAGCAGAGAGGGCCAAATTGTCTGTGGCATTTGAAAGGGTTCCAGGAGGCAGTGAGAACCAGCATTACTTTTCCCCGCTGGCACCTTTGCTGTGGCAGCAAAAGCTGGACGTTTGTCTTTTTTGCTCCGGAGGCTGCCGAAAGCGAAAACAGCTGCTTTTGAGGATGGAGTCCGCAGGAAAGCAGAGAGGGCCAAATTGTCTGTGGCATTTGAAAGGGTTCCAGGAGGCAGTGAGAACCAGCATTACTTTTCCCCGCTGGCACCTTTGCTGTGGCAGCAAAAGCTGGACGTTTGTCTTTTTTGCTCCGGAGGCTGCCGAAAGCGAAAACAGCTGCTTTTGAGGATGGAGTCCGCAGGAAAGCAGAGAGGGCCAAATTGTCTGTGGCATTTGAAGAGGTTCCAGGAGGCAGTGAGAACCAGCATTACTTTTCCCCGCTGGCACCTTTGCTGTGGCAGCAAAAGCTGGACATTTGTCTTTTTTGCAATGGAGGCTGCCGAAAGCGAAAACAGGTGCTTTTGAGGATGGAGTCCGCAGGAAAGCAGAGAGGGCCAAATTGTCTGTGGCATTTGAAAGGGTTCCAGGAGGCAGTGAGAACCAGCATTACTTTTCCCCGCTGGCACCTTTGCTGTGGCAGCAAAAGCTGGACGTTTGTCTTTTTTGCTCCGGAGGCTGCCGAAAGCGAAAACAGGTGCTTCTGAGGATGGAGGCCACAGGAAAGCAGAGAGGGCCAAATTGTCTGTGGCATTTGAACAGGTTCCAGGAGGCAGTGAGAACCAGCATTACTTTTCCCCGCTGGCACCTTTGCTGTGGCAGCAAAAGCTGGACGTTTGTCTTTTTTGCTCCGGAGGCTGCCGAAAGCGAAAATAGGTGCTTTTGAGGATGGAGTCCACAGGAAAGCAGAGAGGGCCAAATTGTCTGTGGCATTTGAAAGAGTTCCAGGAGGCAGTGAGAACCAGCATCACTTTTCTTCGCTGGCACCTTTGCTGTGGCAGCAAAAGCTGGACGTTTGTCTTTTTACCACCGGAGGGCGCCGAAAGTGAAAAAAGGCGCTTTTGAGGATAGAGTCCGCAGGAAAGCAGAGAGGGCTTAATTGTCTGGGGCATTTGAAAGGGTTCCAGGAGGCAGTGAGAACCAGCATTACTTTTCCCCGCTGGCACCTTTGCTGTGGCAGCAAAAGCTGGACGTTTGTCTTTTTTGCTCCGGAGGCTACCGAAAGCGAAAACAGGTGCTTTTGAGGATGGAGTCCGCAGGAAAGCAGAGAGGGCCAAATTGTCTGTGGCATTTGAAAGAGGTTCCAGGAGGCAGTGAGAACCAGCATTACTTTTCCCCGCTGGCACCTTTGCTGCGGCAGCAAAAGCTGGACGTTTGTCTTTTTTGCTCCGGAGGGCGTCGAAAGCGAAAACAGGTGCTTTTGAGGATGGAGTCCGCAGGAAAGCAGAGAGGGCCAAATTGTCTGTGGCATTTGAAAGGGTTCCAGGAGGCAGTGAGAACCAGCATTACTTTTCCCCGCTGGCACCTTTGCTGTGGCAGCAAAAGCTGGACGTTTGTCTTTTTTGCTCCGGAGGCTACCGAAAGCGAAAACAGGTGCTTTTGAGGATGGAGTCCGCAGGAAAGCAGAGAGGGCCAAATTGTCTGTGGCATTTGAAAGGGTTCCAGGAGGCAGTGAGAACCAGCATTACTTTTCCCCGCTGGCACCTTTGCTGTGGCAGCAAAAGCTGGACGTTTGTCTTTTTTGCTCCGGAGGCTGCCGAAAGCGAAAACAGGTGCTTTTGAGGATGGAGTCCGCAGGAAAGCAGAGAGGGCCAAATTGTCTGGGGCATTTGAAGAGGTTCCAGGAGGCAGTGAGAACCAGCATTACTTTTCCCCGCTGGTACCTTTGCTGTGGCAGCAAAAGCGTGACGTTTGTCTTTTTTGCTCCGGAGGGCGCCGAAAGCAAAAATAGGTTCTTTTGAAGATGGAGTCCGCAGGAAAGCAGAGAGGGCCAAATTGTCTGTGGCATTTGAAAGGGTTCCAGGAGGCAGTGAGAACCAGCATTACTTTTCCCCGCTGGCACCTTTGCTGTGGCAGCAAAAGCTGGACGTTTGTCTTTTTTGCTCCGGAGGCTGCCGAAAGCGAAAACAGGTGCTTTTGAGGATGGAGTCCGCAGGAAAGCAGAGAGGGCCAAATTGTCTGTGGCATTTGAAAGGGTTCCAGGAGGCAGTGAGAACCAGCATTACTTTTCCCCGCTGGCACCTTTGCTGTGGCAGCAAAAGCTGGACGTTTGTCTTTTTTGCTCCGGAGGCTGCCGAAAGTGAAAACAGGTGCTTTTGAGGATGGAGTCCGCAGGAAAGCAGAGAGGGCCAAATTGTCTGTGGCATTTGAAAGGGTTCCAGGAGGCAGTGAGAACCAGCATTACTTTTCCCCGCTGGCACCTTTGCTGTGGCAGCAAAAGCTGGACGTTTGTCTTTTTTGCTCCGGAGGGCGCCGAAAGGGAAAATAGGTTCTTTTGAGGATGGAGTCCGCAGGAAAGCAGAGAGGGCCAAATTGTCTGTGGCATTTGAAAGGGTTCCAGGAGGCAGTGAGAACCAGCATTACTTTTCCCCGCTGGCACCTTTGCTGTGGCAGCAAAAGCTGGACGTTTGTCTTTTTTGCTCCGGAGGCTGCCGAAAGCGAAAACAGCTGCTTTTGAGGATGGAGTCCGCAGGAAAGCAGAGAGGGCCAAATTGTCTGTGGCATTTGAAAGGGTTCCAGGAGGCAGTGAGAACCAGCATTACTTTTCCCCGCTGGCACCTTTGCTGTGGCAGCAAAAGCTGGACGTTTGTCTTTTTTGCTCCGGAGGCTGCCGAAAGCGAAAACAGCTGCTTTTGAGGATGGAGTCCGCAGGAAAGCAGAGAGGGCCAAATTGTCTGTGGCATTTGAAGAGGTTCCAGGAGGCAGTGAGAACCAGCATTACTTTTCCCCGCTGGCACCTTTGCTGTGGCAGCAAAAGCTGGACATTTGTCTTTTTTGCAATGGAGGCTGCCGAAAGCGAAAACAGGTGCTTTTGAGGATGGAGTCCGCAGGAAAGCAGAGAGGGCCAAATTGTCTGTGGCATTTGAAAGGGTTCCAGGAGGCAGTGAGAACCAGCATTACTTTTCCCCGCTGGCACCTTTGCTGTGGCAGCAAAAGCTGGACGTTTGTCTTTTTTGCTCCGGAGGCTGCCGAAAGCGAAAACAGGTGCTTTTGAGGATGGAGTCCACAGGAAAGCAGAGAGGGCCAAATTGTCTGTGGCATTTGAAGAGGTTCCAGGAGGCAGTGAGAACCAGCATTACTTTTCCCCGCTGGCACCTTTGCTGTGGCAGCAAAAGCTGGACGTTTGTCTTTTTTGCTCCGGAGGCTGCCGAAAGCGAAAACAGGTGCTTTTGAGGATGGAGTCCACAGGAAAGCAGAGAGGGCCAAATTGTCTGTGGCATTTGAAAGGGTTCCAGGAGGCAGGGAGAACCAGCATTACTTTTCCCCGCTGGCACCTTTGCTGTGGCAGCAAAAGCTGGACGTTTGTCTTTTTTGCTCCGGAGGTTGCCGAAAGCGAAAACAGGTGCTTTTGAGGATGGAGTCCGCAGGAAAGCAGAGAGGGCCAAATTGTCTGTGGCATTTGAAGGAGTTCCAGGAGGCAGTGAGAACCAGCATTACTTTTCCCTGCTGGCACCTTTGCTGTGGCAGCAAAAGCTGGACGTTTGTCTTTTTTGCTCCGGAGGGCGCCGAAAGCAAAAATAGGTTCTTTTGAGGATGGAGTCCGCAGGAAAGCAGAGAGGGCCAAATTGTCTGTGGCATTTGAAGAGGTTCCAGGAGGCAGTGAGAACCAGCATTACTTTTCCCCGCTGGCACCTTTGCTGTGGCAGCAAAAGCTGGACGTTTGTCTTTTTTGCTCCGGAGGCTGCCGAAAGCGAAAATAGGTGCTTTTGAGGATGGAGTCCGCAGGAAAGCAGAGAGGGCCAAATTGTCTGTGGCATTTGAAAGAGTTCCAGGAGGCAGTGAGAACCAGCATTACTTTTCCCCGCTGGCACCTTTGCTGTGGCAGCAAAAGCTGGACGTTTGTCTTTTTACCACCGGAGGGCGCCGAAAGTGAAAAAAGGCGCTTTTGAGGATAGAGTCCGCAGGAAAGCAGAGAGGGCTTAATTGTCTGGGGCATTTGAAAGGGTTCCAGGAGGCAGTGAGAACCAGCATTACTTTTCCCCGCTGGCACCTTTGCTGTGGCAGCAAAAGCTGGACGTTTGTCTTTTTTGCTCCGGAGGTTGCCGAAAGCGAAAACAGGTGCTTTTGAGGATGGAGTCCGCAGGAAAGCAGAGAGGGCCAAATTGTCTGTGGCATTTGAAAGGGTTCCAGGAGGCAGTGAGAACCAGCATTACTTTTCCCCGCTGGCACCTTTGCTGTGGCAGCAAAAGCTGGACGTTTGTCTTTTTTGCTCCGGAGGCTGCCGAAAGCGAAAACAGGTGCTTTTGAGGATGGAGTCCGCAGGAAAGCAGAGAGGGCCAAATTGTCTGTGGCATTTGAAAGGGTTCCAGGAGGCAGTGAGAACCAGCATTACTTTTCCCCGCTGGCACCTTTGCTGTGGCAGCAAAAGCTGGACGTTTGTCTTTTTTGCTCCGGAGGCTGCCGAAAGCGAAAACAGGTGCTTTTGAGGATGGAGTCCGCAGGAAAGCAGAGAGGGCCAAATTGTCTGTGGCATTTGAAAGGGTTCCAGGAGGCAGTGAGAACCAGCATTACTTTTCCCCGCTGGCACCTTTGCTGTGGCAGCAAAAGCTGGACGTTTGTCTTTTTTGCTCCGGAGGGCGCCGAAAGGGAAAATAGGTTCTTTTGAGGATGGAGTCCGCAGGAAAGCAGAGAGGGCCAAATTGTCTGTGGCATTTGAAAGGGTTCCAGGAGGCAGTGAGAACCAGCATTACTTTTCCCCGCTGGCACCTTTGCTGTGGCAGCAAAAGCTGGACGTTTGTCTTTTTTGCTCCGGAGGCTGCCGAAAGCGAAAACAGCTGCTTTTGAGGATGGAGTCCGCAGGAAAGCAGAGAGGGCCAAATTGTCTGTGGCATTTGAAAGGGTTCCAGGAGGCAGTGAGAACCAGCATTACTTTTCCCCGCTGGCACCTTTGCTGTGGCAGCAAAAGCTGGACGTTTGTCTTTTTTGCTCCGGAGGCTGCCGAAAGCGAAAACAGCTGCTTTTGAGGATGGAGTCCGCAGGAAAGCAGAGAGGGCCAAATTGTCTGTGGCATTTGAAGAGGTTCCAGGAGGCAGTGAGAACCAGCATTACTTTTCCCCGCTGGCACCTTTGCTGTGGCAGCAAAAGCTGGACATTTGTCTTTTTTGCAATGGAGGCTGCCGAAAGCGAAAACAGGTGCTTTTGAGGATGGAGTCCGCAGGAAAGCAGAGAGGGCCAAATTGTCTGTGGCATTTGAAAGGGTTCCAGGAGGCAGTGAGAACCAGCATTACTTTTCCCCGCTGGCACCTTTGCTGTGGCAGCAAAAGCTGGACGTTTGTCTTTTTTGCTCCGGAGGCTGCCGAAAGCGAAAACAGGTGCTTTTGAGGATGGAGTCCACAGGAAAGCAGAGAGGGCCAAATTGTCTGGGGCATTTGAAGAGGTTCCAGGAGGCAGTGAGAACCAGCATTACTTTTCCCCGCTGGCACCTTTGCTGTGGCAGCAAAAGCTGGACGTTTGTCTTTTTTGCTCCGGAGGCTGCCGAAAGCGAAAACAGGTGCTTTTGAGGATGGAGTCCGCAGGAAAACAGAGAGGGCCAAATTGTCTGTGGCATTTGAAAGGGTTCCAGGAGGCAGTGAGAACCAGCATTACTTTTCCCCGCTGGCACCTTTGCTGTGGCAGCAAAAGCTGGACGTTTGTCTTTTTTGCTCCGGAGGCTGCCGAAAGCGAAAACAGGTGCTTTTGAGGATGGAGTCCGCAGGAAAGCAGAGAGGGCCAAATTGTCTGTGGCATTTGAAAGGGTTCCAGGAGGCAGTGAGAACCAGCATTACTTTTCCCCGCTGGCACCTTTGCTGTGGCAGCAAAAGCTGGACGTTTGTCTTTTTTGCTCCGGAGGGCGCCGAAAGGGAAAATAGGTTCTTTTGAGGATGGAGTCCGCAGGAAAGCAGAGAGGGCCAAATTGTCTGTGGCATTTGAAAGGGTTCCAGGAGGCAGTGAGAACCAGCATTACTTTTCCCCGCTGGCACCTTTGCTGTGGCAGCAAAAGCTGGACGTTTGTCTTTTTTGCTCCGGAGGCTGCCGAAAGCGAAAACAGCTGCTTTTGAGGATGGAGTCCGCAGGAAAGCAGAGAGGGCCAAATTGTCTGGGGCATTTGAAGAGGTTCCAGGAGGCAGTGAGAACCAGCATTACTTTTCCCCGCTGGCACCTTTGCTGTGGCAGCAAAAGCTGGACATTTGTCTTTTTTGCAATGGAGGCTGCCGAAAGCGAAAACAGGTGCTTTTGAGGATGGAGTCCGCAGGAAAGCAGAGAGGGCCAAATTGTCTGTGGCATTTGAAAGGGTTCCAGGAGGCAGTGAGAACCAGCATTACTTTTCCCCGCTGGCACCTTTGCTGTGGCAGCAAAAGCTGGACGTTTGTCTTTTTTGCTCCGGAGGCTGCCGAAAGCGAAAACAGGTGCTTTTGAGGATGGAGTCCACAGGAAAGCAGAGAGGGCCAAATTGTCTGGGGCATTTGAAGAGGTTCCAGGAGGCAGTGAGAACCAGCATTACTTTTCCCCGCTGGCACCTTTGCTGTGGCAGCAAAAGCTGGACGTTTGTCTTTTTTGCTCCGGAGGCTGCCGAAAGCGAAAACAGGTGCTTTTGAGGATGGAGTCCACAGGAAAGCAGAGAGGGCCAAATTGTCTGTGGCATTTGAAAGGGTTCCAGGAGGCAGTGAGAACCAGCATTACTTTTCCCCGCTGGCACCTTTGCTGTGGCAGCAAAAGCTGGACGTTTGTCTTTTTTGCTCCGGAGGTTGCCGAAAGCGAAAACAGGTGCTTTTGAGGATGGAGTCCGCAGGAAAGCAGAGAGGGCCAAATTGTCTGTGGCATTTGAAGGAGTTCCAGGAGGCAGTGAGAACCAGCATTACTTTTCCCCGCTGGCACCTTTGCTGTGGCAGCAAAAGCTGGACGTTTGTCTTTTTTGCTCCGGAGGGCGCCGAAAGCAAAAATAGGTTCTTTTGAGGATGGAGTCCGCAGGAAAGCAGAGAGGGCCAAATTGTCTGTGGCATTTGAAGAGGTTCCAGGAGGCAGTGAGAACCAGCATTACTTTTCCCCGCTGGCACCTTTGCTGTGGCAGCAAAAGCTGGACGTTTGTCTTTTTTGCTCCGGAGGCTGCCGAAAGCGAAAATAGGTGCTTTTGAGGATGGAGTCCGCAGGAAAGCAGAGAGGGCCAAATTGTCTGTGGCATTTGAAAGAGTTCCAGGAGGCAGTGAGAACCAGCATTACTTTTCCCCGCTGGCACCTTTGCTGTGGCAGCAAAAGCTGGACGTTTGTCTTTTTACCACCGGAGGGCGCCGAAAGTGAAAAAAGGCGCTTTTGAGGATAGAGTCCGCAGGAAAGCAGAGAGGGCTTAATTGTCTGGGGCATTTGAAAGGGTTCCAGGAGGCAGTGAGAACCAGCATTACTTTTCCCCGCTGGCACCTTTGCTGTGGCAGCAAAAGCTGGACGTTTGTCTTTTTTGCTCCGGAGGTTGCCGAAAGCAAAAACAGGTGCTTTTGAGGATGGAGTCCGCAGGAAAGCAGAGAGGGCCAAATTGTCTGTGGCATTTGAAAGAGTTCCAGGAGGCAGTGAGAACCAGCATCACTTTTCTTCGCTGGCACCTTTGCTGTGGCAGCAAAAGCTGGACGTTTGTCTTTTTACAACCGGAGGGCGCCGAAAGTGAAAAAAGGCGCTTTTGAGGATAGAGTCCGCAGGAAAGCAGAGAGGGCTTAATTGTCTGTGGCATTTGAAAGGGTTCCAGGAGGCAGTGAGAACCAGCATTACTTTTCCCCGCTGGCACCTTTGCTGTGGCAGCAAAAGCTGGACGTTTGTCTTTTTTGCTCCGGAGGCTGCCGAAAGCGAAAACAGGTGCTTTTGAGGATGGAGTCCGCAGGAAAGCAGAGAGGGCCAAATTGTCTGGGGCATTTGAAAGGGTTCCAGGAGGCAGTGAGAACCAGCATTACTTTTCCCCGCTGGCACCTTTGCTGTGGCAGCAAAAGCTGGACGTTTGTCTTTTTTGCTCCGGAGGCTGCCGAAAGCGAAAACAGGTGCTTTTGAGGATGGAGTCCGCAGGAAAGCAGAGAGGGCCAAATTGTCTGGGGCATTTGAAAGGGTTCCAGGAGGCAGTGAGAACCAGCATTACTTTTCCCCGCTGGCACCTTTGCTGTGGCAGCAAAAGCTGGACGTTTGTCTTTTTTGCTCCGGAGGCTGCCGAAAGCGAAAACAGCTGCTTTTGAGGATGGAGTCCGCAGGAAAGCAGAGAGGGCCAAATTGTCTGGGGCATTTGAAGAGGTTCCAGGAGGCAGTGAGAACCAGCATTACTTTTCCCCGCTGGCACCTTTGCTGTGGCAGCAAAAGCTGGACATTTGTCTTTTTTGCAATGGAGGCTGCCGAAAGCGAAAACAGGTGCTTTTGAGGATGGAGTCCGCAGGAAAGCAGAGAGGGCCAAATTGTCTGTGGCATTTGAAAGGGTTCCAGGAGGCAGTGAGAACCAGCATTACTTTTCCCCGCTGGCACCTTTGCTGTGGCAGCAAAAGCTGGACGTTTGTCTTTTTTGCTCCGGAGGCTGCCGAAAGCGAAAACAGGTGCTTTTGAGGATGGAGTCCACAGGAAAGCAGAGAGGGCCAAATTGTCTGGGGCATTTGAAGAGGTTCCAGGAGGCAGTGAGAACCAGCATTACTTTTCCCCGCTGGCACCTTTGCTGTGGCAGCAAAAGCTGGACGTTTGTCTTTTTTGCTCCGGAGGCTGCCGAAAGCGAAAACAGGTGCTTTTGAGGATGGAGTCCACAGGAAAGCAGAGAGGGCCAAATTGTCTGTGGCATTTGAAAGGGTTCCAGGAGGCAGTGAGAACCAGCATTACTTTTCCCCGCTGGCACCTTTGCTGTGGCAGCAAAAGCTGGACGTTTGTCTTTTTTGCTCCGGAGGTTGCCGAAAGCGAAAACAGGTGCTTTTGAGGATGGAGTCCACAGGAAAGCAGAGAGGGCCAAATTGTCTGTGGCATTTGAAGGAGTTCCAGGAGGCAGTGAGAACCAGCATTACTTTTCCCTGCTGGCACCTTTGCTGTGGCAGCAAAAGCTGGACGTTTGTCTTTTTTGCTCCGGAGGGCGCCGAAAGCAAAAATAGGTTCTTTTGAGGATGGAGTCCGCAGGAAAGCAGAGAGGGCTTAATTGTCTGGGGCATTTGAAAGGGTTCCAGGAGGCAGTGAGAACCAGCATTACTTTTCCCCGCTGGCACCTTTGCTGTGGCAGCAAAAGCTGGACGTTTGTCTTTTTTGCTCCGGAGGTTGCCGAAAGCGAAAACAGGTGCTTTTGAGGATGGAGTCCGCAGGAAAGCAGAGAGGGCCAAATTGTCTGTGGCATTTGAAAGAGTTCCAGGAGGCAGTGAGAACCAGCATCACTTTTCTTCGCTGGCACCTTTGCTGTGGCAGCAAAAGCTGGACGTTTGTCTTTTTACCACCGGAGGGCGCCGAAAGTGAAAAAAGGCGCTTTTGAGGATAGAGTCCGCAGGAA
Source organism: Vanellus vanellus (assembly GCF_965231255.1). Lineage (NCBI taxonomy): Eukaryota > Metazoa > Chordata > Aves > Charadriiformes > Charadriidae > Vanellus > Vanellus vanellus. Next base: position 13,975 of record NW_028126913.1, on the reverse strand, counting down.
AGCAGAGAGGGCTTAATTGTCTGTGGCATTTGAAAGGGTTCCAGGAGGCAGTGAGAACCAGCATTACTTTTCCCCGCTGGCACCTTTGCTGTGGCAGCAAAAGCTGGACGTTTGTCTTTTTTGCTCCGGAGGCTGCCGAAAGCGAAAACAGGTGCTTTTGAGGATGGAGTCCGCAGGAAAGCAGAGAGGGCCAAATTGTCTGTGGCATTTGAAAGGGTTCCAGGAGGCAGTGAGAACCAGCATTACTTTTCCCCGCTGGCACCTTTGCTGTGGCAGCAAAAGCTGGACGTTTGTCTTTTTTGCTCCGGAGGCTGCCGAAAGCGAAAACAGCTGCTTTTGAGGATGGAGTCCGCAGGAAAGCAGAGAGGGCCAAATTGTCTGTGGCATTTGAAAGGGTTCCAGGAGGCAGTGAGAACCAGCATTACTTTTCCCCGCTGGCACCTTTGCTGTGGCAGCAAAAGCTGGACGTTTGTCTTTTTTGCTCCGGAGGCTGCCGAAAGCGAAAACAGGTGCTTTTGAGGATGGAGTCCGCAGGAAAGCAGAGAGGGCCAAATTGTCTGGGGCATTTGAAAGGGTTCCAGGAGGCAGTGAGAACCAGCATTACTTTTCCCCGCTGGCACCTTTGCTGTGGCAGCAAAAGCTGGACGTTTGTCTTTTTTGCTCCGGAGGGCGCCGAAAGGGAAAATAGGTTCTTTTGAGGATGGAGTCCGCAGGAAAGCAGAGAGGGCCAAATTGTCTGTGGCATTTGAAAGGGTTCCAGGAGGCAGTGAGAACCAGCATTACTTTTCCCCGCTGGCACCTTTGCTGTGGCAGCAAAAGCTGGACGTTTGTCTTTTTTGCTCCGGAGGGCGCCGAAAGCAAAAATAGGTTCTTTTGAGGATGGAGTCCGCAGGAAAGCAGAGAGGGCCAAATTGTCTGTGGCATTTGAAAGGGTTCCAGGAGGCAGTGAGAACCAGCATTACTTTTCCCCGCTGGCACCTTTGCTGTGGCAGCAAAAGCTGGACGTTTGTCTTTTTTGCTCCGGAGGTTGCCGAAAGCGAAAACAGGTGCTTTTGAGGATGGAGTCCGCAGGAAAGCAGAGAGGGCCAAATTGTCTGGGGCATTTGAAGAGGTTCCAGGAGGCAGTGAGAACCAGCATTACTTTTCCCCGCTGGCACCTTTGCTGTGGCAGCAAAAGCTGGACGTTTGTCTTTTTTGCTCCGGAGGCTGCCGAAAGCGAAAACAGGTGCTTTTGAGGATGGAGTCCGCAGGAAAGCAGAGAGGGCCAAATTGTCTGTGGCATTTGAAAGGGTTCCAGGAGGCAGTGAGAACCAGCATTACTTTTCCCCGCTGGCACCTTTGCTGTGGCAGCAAAAGCTGGACGTTTGTCTTTTTTGCTCCGGAGGTTGCCGAAAGCGAAAACAGGTGCTTTTGAGGATGGAGTCCGCAGGAAAGCAGAGAGGGCCAAATTGTCTGTGGCATTTGAAAGAGTTCCAGGAGGCAGTGAGAACCAGCATCACTTTTCTTCGCTGGCACCTTTGCTGTGGCAGCAAAAGCTGGACGTTTGTCTTTTTTGCTCCGGAGGGCGCCGAAAGGGAAAATAGGTTCTTTTGAGGATGGAGTCCGCAGGAAAGCAGAGAGGGCCAAATTGTCTGTGGCATTTGAAAGGGTTCCAGGAGGCAGTGAGAACCAGCATTACTTTTCCCCGCTGGCACCTTTGCTGTGGCAGCAAAAGCTGGACGTTTGTCTTTTTTGCTCCGGAGGCTGCCGAAAGCGAAAACAGCTGCTTTTGAGGATGGAGTCCGCAGGAAAGCAGAGAGGGCCAAATTGTCTGTGGCATTTGAAAGGGTTCCAGGAGGCAGTGAGAACCAGCATTACTTTTCCCCGCTGGCACCTTTGCTGTGGCAGCAAAAGCTGGACGTTTGTCTTTTTTGCTCCGGAGGCTGCCGAAAGCGAAAACAGCTGCTTTTGAGGATGGAGTCCGCAGGAAAGCAGAGAGGGCCAAATTGTCTGGGGCATTTGAAGAGGTTCCAGGAGGCAGTGAGAACCAGCATTACTTTTCCCCGCTGGCACCTTTGCTGTGGCAGCAAAAGCTGGACATTTGTCTTTTTTGCAATGGAGGCTGCCGAAAGCGAAAACAGGTGCTTTTGAGGATGGAGTCCGCAGGAAAGCAGAGAGGGCCAAATTGTCTGTGGCATTTGAAAGGGTTCCAGGAGGCAGTGAGAACCAGCATTACTTTTCCCCGCTGGCACCTTTGCTGTGGCAGCAAAAGCTGGACGTTTGTCTTTTTTGCTCCGGAGGCTGCCGAAAGCGAAAACAGGTGCTTTTGAGGATGGAGTCCACAGGAAAGCAGAGAGGGCCAAATTGTCTGGGGCATTTGAAGAGGTTCCAGGAGGCAGTGAGAACCAGCATTACTTTTCCCCGCTGGCACCTTTGCTGTGGCAGCAAAAGCTGGACGTTTGTCTTTTTTGCTCCGGAGGCTGCCGAAAGCGAAAACAGGTGCTTTTGAGGATGGAGTCCGCAGGAAAACAGAGAGGGCCAAATTGTCTGTGGCATTTGAAAGGGTTCCAGGAGGCAGTGAGAACCAGCATTACTTTTCCCCGCTGGCACCTTTGCTGTGGCAGCAAAAGCTGGACGTTTGTCTTTTTTGCTCCGGAGGCTGCCGAAAGCGAAAACAGGTGCTTTTGAGGATGGAGTCCGCAGGAAAGCAGAGAGGGCCAAATTGTCTGTGGCATTTGAAAGGGTTCCAGGAGGCAGTGAGAACCAGCATTACTTTTCCCCGCTGGCACCTTTGCTGTGGCAGCAAAAGCTGGACGTTTGTCTTTTTTGCTCCGGAGGGCGCCGAAAGGGAAAATAGGTTCTTTTGAGGATGGAGTCCGCAGGAAAGCAGAGAGGGCCAAATTGTCTGTGGCATTTGAAAGGGTTCCAGGAGGCAGTGAGAACCAGCATTACTTTTCCCCGCTGGCACCTTTGCTGTGGCAGCAAAAGCTGGACGTTTGTCTTTTTTGCTCCGGAGGCTGCCGAAAGCGAAAACAGCTGCTTTTGAGGATGGAGTCCGCAGGAAAGCAGAGAGGGCCAAATTGTCTGGGGCATTTGAAGAGGTTCCAGGAGGCAGTGAGAACCAGCATTACTTTTCCCCGCTGGCACCTTTGCTGTGGCAGCAAAAGCTGGACATTTGTCTTTTTTGCAATGGAGGCTGCCGAAAGCGAAAACAGGTGCTTTTGAGGATGGAGTCCGCAGGAAAGCAGAGAGGGCCAAATTGTCTGTGGCATTTGAAAGGGTTCCAGGAGGCAGTGAGAACCAGCATTACTTTTCCCCGCTGGCACCTTTGCTGTGGCAGCAAAAGCTGGACGTTTGTCTTTTTTGCTCCGGAGGCTGCCGAAAGCGAAAACAGGTGCTTTTGAGGATGGAGTCCACAGGAAAGCAGAGAGGGCCAAATTGTCTGGGGCATTTGAAGAGGTTCCAGGAGGCAGTGAGAACCAGCATTACTTTTCCCCGCTGGCACCTTTGCTGTGGCAGCAAAAGCTGGACGTTTGTCTTTTTTGCTCCGGAGGCTGCCGAAAGCGAAAACAGGTGCTTTTGAGGATGGAGTCCACAGGAAAGCAGAGAGGGCCAAATTGTCTGTGGCATTTGAAAGGGTTCCAGGAGGCAGTGAGAACCAGCATTACTTTTCCCCGCTGGCACCTTTGCTGTGGCAGCAAAAGCTGGACGTTTGTCTTTTTTGCTCCGGAGGTTGCCGAAAGCGAAAACAGGTGCTTTTGAGGATGGAGTCCGCAGGAAAGCAGAGAGGGCCAAATTGTCTGTGGCATTTGAAGGAGTTCCAGGAGGCAGTGAGAACCAGCATTACTTTTCCCCGCTGGCACCTTTGCTGTGGCAGCAAAAGCTGGACGTTTGTCTTTTTTGCTCCGGAGGGCGCCGAAAGCAAAAATAGGTTCTTTTGAGGATGGAGTCCGCAGGAAAGCAGAGAGGGCCAAATTGTCTGTGGCATTTGAAGAGGTTCCAGGAGGCAGTGAGAACCAGCATTACTTTTCCCCGCTGGCACCTTTGCTGTGGCAGCAAAAGCTGGACGTTTGTCTTTTTTGCTCCGGAGGCTGCCGAAAGCGAAAATAGGTGCTTTTGAGGATGGAGTCCGCAGGAAAGCAGAGAGGGCCAAATTGTCTGTGGCATTTGAAAGAGTTCCAGGAGGCAGTGAGAACCAGCATTACTTTTCCCCGCTGGCACCTTTGCTGTGGCAGCAAAAGCTGGACGTTTGTCTTTTTACCACCGGAGGGCGCCGAAAGTGAAAAAAGGCGCTTTTGAGGATAGAGTCCGCAGGAAAGCAGAGAGGGCTTAATTGTCTGGGGCATTTGAAAGGGTTCCAGGAGGCAGTGAGAACCAGCATTACTTTTCCCCGCTGGCACCTTTGCTGTGGCAGCAAAAGCTGGACGTTTGTCTTTTTTGCTCCGGAGGTTGCCGAAAGCAAAAACAGGTGCTTTTGAGGATGGAGTCCGCAGGAAAGCAGAGAGGGCCAAATTGTCTGTGGCATTTGAAAGAGTTCCAGGAGGCAGTGAGAACCAGCATCACTTTTCTTCGCTGGCACCTTTGCTGTGGCAGCAAAAGCTGGACGTTTGTCTTTTTACAACCGGAGGGCGCCGAAAGTGAAAAAAGGCGCTTTTGAGGATAGAGTCCGCAGGAAAGCAGAGAGGGCTTAATTGTCTGTGGCATTTGAAAGGGTTCCAGGAGGCAGTGAGAACCAGCATTACTTTTCCCCGCTGGCACCTTTGCTGTGGCAGCAAAAGCTGGACGTTTGTCTTTTTTGCTCCGGAGGCTGCCGAAAGCGAAAACAGGTGCTTTTGAGGATGGAGTCCGCAGGAAAGCAGAGAGGGCCAAATTGTCTGGGGCATTTGAAAGGGTTCCAGGAGGCAGTGAGAACCAGCATTACTTTTCCCCGCTGGCACCTTTGCTGTGGCAGCAAAAGCTGGACGTTTGTCTTTTTTGCTCCGGAGGCTGCCGAAAGCGAAAACAGGTGCTTTTGAGGATGGAGTCCGCAGGAAAGCAGAGAGGGCCAAATTGTCTGGGGCATTTGAAAGGGTTCCAGGAGGCAGTGAGAACCAGCATTACTTTTCCCCGCTGGCACCTTTGCTGTGGCAGCAAAAGCTGGACGTTTGTCTTTTTTGCTCCGGAGGCTGCCGAAAGCGAAAACAGCTGCTTTTGAGGATGGAGTCCGCAGGAAAGCAGAGAGGGCCAAATTGTCTGGGGCATTTGAAGAGGTTCCAGGAGGCAGTGAGAACCAGCATTACTTTTCCCCGCTGGCACCTTTGCTGTGGCAGCAAAAGCTGGACATTTGTCTTTTTTGCAATGGAGGCTGCCGAAAGCGAAAACAGGTGCTTTTGAGGATGGAGTCCGCAGGAAAGCAGAGAGGGCCAAATTGTCTGTGGCATTTGAAAGGGTTCCAGGAGGCAGTGAGAACCAGCATTACTTTTCCCCGCTGGCACCTTTGCTGTGGCAGCAAAAGCTGGACGTTTGTCTTTTTTGCTCCGGAGGCTGCCGAAAGCGAAAACAGGTGCTTTTGAGGATGGAGTCCACAGGAAAGCAGAGAGGGCCAAATTGTCTGGGGCATTTGAAGAGGTTCCAGGAGGCAGTGAGAACCAGCATTACTTTTCCCCGCTGGCACCTTTGCTGTGGCAGCAAAAGCTGGACGTTTGTCTTTTTTGCTCCGGAGGCTGCCGAAAGCGAAAACAGGTGCTTTTGAGGATGGAGTCCACAGGAAAGCAGAGAGGGCCAAATTGTCTGTGGCATTTGAAAGGGTTCCAGGAGGCAGTGAGAACCAGCATTACTTTTCCCCGCTGGCACCTTTGCTGTGGCAGCAAAAGCTGGACGTTTGTCTTTTTTGCTCCGGAGGTTGCCGAAAGCGAAAACAGGTGCTTTTGAGGATGGAGTCCACAGGAAAGCAGAGAGGGCCAAATTGTCTGTGGCATTTGAAGGAGTTCCAGGAGGCAGTGAGAACCAGCATTACTTTTCCCTGCTGGCACCTTTGCTGTGGCAGCAAAAGCTGGACGTTTGTCTTTTTTGCTCCGGAGGGCGCCGAAAGCAAAAATAGGTTCTTTTGAGGATGGAGTCCGCAGGAAAGCAGAGAGGGCTTAATTGTCTGGGGCATTTGAAAGGGTTCCAGGAGGCAGTGAGAACCAGCATTACTTTTCCCCGCTGGCACCTTTGCTGTGGCAGCAAAAGCTGGACGTTTGTCTTTTTTGCTCCGGAGGTTGCCGAAAGCGAAAACAGGTGCTTTTGAGGATGGAGTCCGCAGGAAAGCAGAGAGGGCCAAATTGTCTGTGGCATTTGAAAGAGTTCCAGGAGGCAGTGAGAACCAGCATCACTTTTCTTCGCTGGCACCTTTGCTGTGGCAGCAAAAGCTGGACGTTTGTCTTTTTACCACCGGAGGGCGCCGAAAGTGAAAAAAGGCGCTTTTGAGGATAGAGTCCGCAGGAAAGCAGAGAGGGCTTAATTGTCTGTGGCATTTGAAAGGGTTCCAGGAGGCAGTGAGAACCAGCATTACTTTTCCCCGCTGGCACCTTTGCTGTGGCAGCAAAAGCTGGACGTTTGTCTTTTTTGCTCCGGAGGCTGCCGAAAGCGAAAACAGGTGCTTTTGAGGATGGAGTCCGCAGGAAAGCAGAGAGGGCCAAATTGTCTGTGGCATTTGAAAGGGTTCCAGGAGGCAGTGAGAACCAGCATTACTTTTCCCCGCTGGCACCTTTGCTGTGGCAGCAAAAGCTGGACGTTTGTCTTTTTTGCTCCGGAGGCTGCCGAAAGCGAAAACAGCTGCTTTTGAGGATGGAGTCCGCAGGAAAGCAGAGAGGGCCAAATTGTCTGTGGCATTTGAAAGGGTTCCAGGAGGCAGTGAGAACCAGCATTACTTTTCCCCGCTGGCACCTTTGCTGTGGCAGCAAAAGCTGGACGTTTGTCTTTTTTGCTCCGGAGGCTGCCGAAAGCGAAAACAGGTGCTTTTGAGGATGGAGTCCGCAGGAAAGCAGAGAGGGCCAAATTGTCTGGGGCATTTGAAAGGGTTCCAGGAGGCAGTGAGAACCAGCATTACTTTTCCCCGCTGGCACCTTTGCTGTGGCAGCAAAAGCTGGACGTTTGTCTTTTTTGCTCCGGAGGGCGCCGAAAGGGAAAATAGGTTCTTTTGAGGATGGAGTCCGCAGGAAAGCAGAGAGGGCCAAATTGTCTGTGGCATTTGAAAGGGTTCCAGGAGGCAGTGAGAACCAGCATTACTTTTCCCCGCTGGCACCTTTGCTGTGGCAGCAAAAGCTGGACGTTTGTCTTTTTTGCTCCGGAGGGCGCCGAAAGCAAAAATAGGTTCTTTTGAGGATGGAGTCCGCAGGAAAGCAGAGAGGGCCAAATTGTCTGTGGCATTTGAAAGGGTTCCAGGAGGCAGTGAGAACCAGCATTACTTTTCCCCGCTGGCACCTTTGCTGTGGCAGCAAAAGCTGGACGTTTGTCTTTTTTGCTCCGGAGGTTGCCGAAAGCGAAAACAGGTGCTTTTGAGGATGGAGTCCGCAGGAAAGCAGAGAGGGCCAAATTGTCTGGGGCATTTGAAGAGGTTCCAGGAGGCAGTGAGAACCAGCATTACTTTTCCCCGCTGGCACCTTTGCTGTGGCAGCAAAAGCTGGACGTTTGTCTTTTTTGCTCCGGAGGCTGCCGAAAGCGAAAACAGGTGCTTTTGAGGATGGAGTCCGCAGGAAAGCAGAGAGGGCCAAATTGTCTGTGGCATTTGAAAGGGTTCCAGGAGGCAGTGAGAACCAGCATTACTTTTCCCCGCTGGCACCTTTGCTGTGGCAGCAAAAGCTGGACGTTTGTCTTTTTTGCTCCGGAGGTTGCCGAAAGCGAAAACAGGTGCTTTTGAGGATGGAGTCCGCAGGAAAGCAGAGAGGGCCAAATTGTCTGTGGCATTTGAAAGAGTTCCAGGAGGCAGTGAGAACCAGCATCACTTTTCTTCGCTGGCACCTTTGCTGTGGCAGCAAAAGCTGGACGTTTGTCTTTTTACCACCGGAGGGCGCCGAAAGTGAAAAAAGGCGCTTTTGAGGATAGAGTCCGCAGGAAAGCAGAGAGGGCTTAATTGTCTGTGGCATTTGAAAGGGTTCCAGGAGGCAGTGAGAACCAGCATTACTTTTCCCCGCTGGCACCTTTGCTGTGGCAGCAAAAGCTGGACGTTTGTCTTTTTTGCTCCGGAGGCTGCCGAAAGCGAAAACAGGTGCTTTTGAGGATGGAGTCCGCAGGAAAGCAGAGAGGGCCAAATTGTCTGTGGCATTTGAAAGGGTTCCAGGAGGCAGTGAGAACCAGCATTACTTTTCCCCGCTGGCACCTTTGCTGTGGCAGCAAAAGCTGGACGTTTGTCTTTTTACCACCGGAGGGCGCCGAAAGTGAAAAAAGGCGCTTTTGAGGATAGAGTCCGCAGGAAAGCAGAGAGGGCTTAATTGTCTGGGGCATTTGAAAGGGTTCCAGGAGGCAGTGAGAACCAGCATTACTTTTCCCCGCTGGCACCTTTGCTGTGGCAGCAAAAGCTGGACGTTTGTCTTTTTTGCTCCGGAGGCTGCCGAAAGCGAAAACAGGTGCTTTTGAGGATGGAGTCCGCAGGAAAGCAGAGAGGGCCAAATTGTCTGTGGCATTTGAAAGGGTTCCAGGAGGCAGTGAGAACCAGCATTACTTTTCCCCGCTGGCACCTTTGCTGTGGCAGCAAAAGCTGGACGTTTGTCTTTTTTGCTCCGGAGGGCGCCGAAAGGGAAAATAGGTTCTTTTGAGGATGGAGTCCGCAGGAAAGCAGAGAGGGCCAAATTGTCTGTGGCATTTGAAAGGGTTCCAGGAGGCAGTGAGAACCAGCATTACTTTTCCCCGCTGGCACCTTTGCTGTGGCAGCAAAAGCTGGACGTTTGTCTTTTTTGCTCCGGAGGGCGCCGAAAGCAAAAATAGGTTCTTTTGAGGATGGAGTCCGCAGGAAAGCAGAGAGGGCCAAATTGTCTGTGGCATTTGAAAGGGTTCCAGGAGGCAGTGAGAACCAGCATTACTTTTCCCCGCTGGCACCTTTGCTGTGGCAGCAAAAGCTGGACGTTTGTCTTTTTTGCTCCGGAGGTTGCCGAAAGCGAAAACAGGTGCTTTTGAGGATGGAGTCCGCAGGAAAGCAGAGAGGGCCAAATTGTCTGGGGCATTTGAAGAGGTTCCAGGAGGCAGTGAGAACCAGCATTACTTTTCCCCGCTGGCACCTTTGCTGTGGCAGCAAAAGCTGGACGTTTGTCTTTTTTGCTCCGGAGGCTGCCGAAAGCGAAAACAGGTGCTTTTGAGGATGGAGTCCGCAGGAAAGCAGAGAGGGCCAAATTGTCTGTGGCATTTGAAAGGGTTCCAGGAGGCAGTGAGAACCAGCATTACTTTTCCCCGCTGGCACCTTTGCTGTGGCAGCAAAAGCTGGACGTTTGTCTTTTTTGCTCCGGAGGTTGCCGAAAGCGAAAACAGGTGCTTTTGAGGATGGAGTCCGCAGGAAAGCAGAGAGGGCCAAATTGTCTGGGGCATTTGAAGAGGTTCCAGGAGGCAGTGAGAACCAGCATTACTTTTCCCCGCTGGCACCTTTGCTGTGGCAGCAAAAGCTGGACGTTTGTCTTTTTTGCTCCGGAGGCTGCCGAAAGCGAAAACAGGTGCTTTTGAGGATGGAGTCCGCAGGAAAGCAGAGAGGGCCAAATTGTCTGTGGCATTTGAAAGGGTTCCAGGAGGCAGTGAGAACCAGCATTACTTTTCCCCGCTGGCACCTTTGCTGTGGCAGCAAAAGCTGGACGTTTGTCTTTTTACCACCGGAGGGCGCCGAAAGTGAAAAAAGGCGCTTTTGAGGATAGAGTCTGCAGGAAAGCAGAGAGGGCCAAATTGTCTGGGGCATTTGAAAGGGTTTCAGGAGGCAGTGAGAACCAGCATTACTTTTCCCCGCTGGCACCTTTGCTGTGGCAGCAAAAGCTGGACGTTTGTCTTTTTTGCTCCGGAGGCTGCCGAAAGCGAAAACAGGTGCTTTTGAGGATGGAGTCCACAGGAAAGCAGAGAGGGCCAAATTGTCTGTGGCATTTGAACAGGTTCCAGGAGGCAGTGAGAACCAGCATTACTTTTCCCCGCTGGCACCTTTGCTGTGGCAGCAAAAGCTGGACGTTTGTCTTTTTTGCTCCGGAGGCTGCCGAAAGCGAAAATAGGTGCTTTTGAGGATGGAGTCCACAGGAAAGCAGAGAGGGCCAAATTGTCTGTGGCATTTGAAAGAGTTCCAGGAGGCAGTGAGAACCAGCATCACTTTTCTTCGCTGGCACCTTTGCTGTGGCAGCAAAAGCTGGACGTTTGTCTTTTTACCACCGGAGGGCGCCGAAAGTGAAAAAGGCGCTTTTGAGGATAGAGTCCGCAGGAAAGCAGAGAGGGCTTAATTGTCTGGGGCATTTGAAAGGGTTCCAGGAGGCAGTGAGAACCAGCATTACTTTTCCCCGCTGGCACCTTTGCTGTGGCAGCAAAAGCTGGACGTTTGTCTTTTTTGCTCCAGAGGCTACCGAAAGCGAAAACAGGTGCTTTTGAGGATGGAGTCCGCAGGAAAGCAGAGAGGGCCAAATTGTCTGTGGCATTTGAAAGAGGTTCCAGGAGGCAGTGAGAACCAGCATTACTTTTCCCCGCTGGCACCTTTGCTGCGGCAGCAAAAGCTGGACGTTTGTCTTTTTTGCTCCGGAGGGCGTCGAAAGCGAAAACAGGTGCTTTTGAGGATGGAGTCCGCAGGAAAGCAGAGAGGGCCAAATTGTCTGTGGCATTTGAAAGGGTTCCAGGAGGCAGTGAGAACCAGCATTACTTTTCCCCGCTGGCACCTTTGCTGTGGCAGCAAAAGCTGGACGTTTGTCTTTTTTGCTCCGGAGGTTGCCGAAAGCGAAAACAGGTGCTTTTGAGGATGGAGTCCGCAGGAAAGCAGAGAGGGCCAAATTGTCTGTGGCATTTGAAAGGGTTCCAGGAGGCAGTGAGAACCAGCATTACTTTTCCCCGCTGGCACCTTTGCTGTGGCAGCAAAAGCTGGACGTTTGTCTTTTTTGCTCCGGAGGCTGCCGAAAGCGAAAACAGGTGCTTTTGAGGATGGAGTCCGCAGGAAAGCAGAGAGGGCCAAATTGTCTGTGGCATTTGAAAGGGTTCCAGGAGGCAGTGAGAACCAGCATTACTTTTCCCCGCTGGCACCTTTGCTGTGGCAGCAAAAGCTGGACGTTTGTCTTTTTTGCTCCGGAGGCTGCCGAAAGCGAAAACAGGTGCTTTTGAGGATGGAGTCCGCAGGAAAGCAGAGAGGGCCAAATTGTCTGGGGCATTTGAAAGGGTTCCAGGAGGCAGTGAGAACCAGCATTACTTTTCCCCGCTGGCACCTTTGCTGTGGCAGCAAAAGCTGGACGTTTGTCTTTTTTGCTCCGGAGGCTGCCGAAAGCGAAAACAGGTGCTTTTGAGGATGGAGTCCGCAGGAAAGCAGAGAGGGCCAAATTGTCTGGGGCATTTGAAAGGGTTCCAGGAGGCAGTGAGAACCAGCATTACTTTTCCCCGCTGGCAGCTTTGCTGTGGCAGCAAAAGCTGGACGTTTGTCTTTTTTGCTCCGGAGGCTGCCGAAAGCGAAAACAGGTGCTTTTGAGGATGGAGTCCACAGGAAAGCAGAGAGGGCCAAATTGTCTGTGGCATTTGAAGAGGTTCCAGGAGGCAGTGAGAACCAGCATTACTTTTCCCCGCTGGCACCTTTGCTGTGGCAGCAAAAGCTGGACGTTTGTCTTTTTTGCTCCTGAGGCTGCCGAAAGCGAAAACAGGTGCTTTTGAGGATGGAGTCCACAGGAAAGCAGAGAGGGCCAAATTGTCTGTGGCATTTGAAAGGGTTCCAGGAGGCAGTGAGAACCAGCATTACTTTTCCCCGCTGGCACCTTTGCTGTGGCAGCAAAAGCTGGACGTTTGTCTTTTTTGCTCCGGAGGTTGCCGAAAGCGAAAACAGGTGCTTTTGAGGATGGAGTCCGCAGGAAAGCAGAGAGGGCCAAATTGTCTGTGGCATTTGAAGGAGTTCCAGGAGGCAGTGAGAACCAGCATTACTTTTCTCTGCTGGCACCTTTGCTGTGGCAGCAAAAGCTGGACGTTTGTCTTTTTTGCTCCGGAGGGCGCCGAAAGCAAAAATAGGTTCTTTTGAGGATGGAGTCCGCAGGAAAGCAGAGAGGGCCAAATTGTCTGTGGCATTTGAAGAGGTTCCAGGAGGCAGTGAGAACCAGCATTACTTTTCCCCGCTGGCACCTTTGCTGTGGCAGCAAAAGCTGGACGTTTGTCTTTTTTGCTCCGGAGGCTGCCGAAAGTGAAAACAGGTGCTTTTGAGGATGGAGTCCGCAGGAAAGCAGAGAGGGCCAAATTGTCTGTGGCATTTGAAGAGGTTCCAGGAGGCAGTGAGAACCAGCATTACTTTTCCCCGCTGGTACCTTTGCTGTGGCAGCAAAAGCGTGACGTTTGTCTTTTTTGCTCCGGAGGGCGCCGAAAGCAAAAATAGGTTCTTTTGAAGATGGAGTCCGCAGGAAAGCAGAGAGGGCCAAATTGTCTGTGGCATTTGAAAGGGTTCCAGGAGGCAGTGAGAACCAGCATTACTTTTCCCCGCTGGCACCTTTGCTGTGGCAGCAAAAGCTGGACGTTTGTCTTTTTTGCTCCGGAGGCTGCCGAAAGCGAAAACAGGTGCTTTTGAGGATGGAGTCCGCAGGAAAGCAGAGAGGGCCAAATTGTCTGTGGCATTTGAAAGGGTTCCAGGAGGCAGTGAGAACCAGCATTACTTTTCCCCGCTGGCACCTTTGCTGTGGCAGCAAAAGCTGGACGTTTGTCTTTTTTGCTCCGGAGGCTGCCGAAAGCGAAAACAGCTGCTTTTGAGGATGGAGTCCGCAGGAAAGCAGAGAGGGCCAAATTGTCTGGGGCATTTGAAAGGGTTCCAGGAGGCAGTGAGAACCAGCATTACTTTTCCCCGCTGGCACCTTTGCTGTGGCAGCAAAAGCTGGACGTTTGTCTTTTTTGCTCCGGAGGGCGCCGAAAGGCAAAATAGGTTCTTTTGAGGATGGAGTCCGCAGGAAAGCAGAGAGGGCCAAATTGTCTGTGGCATTTGAAAGGGTTCCAGGAGGCAGTGAGAACCAGCATTACTTTTCCCCGCTGGCACCTTTGCTGTGGCAGCAAAAGCTGGACGTTTGTCTTTTTTGCTCCGGAGGCTGCCGAAAGCGAAAACAGGTGCTTTTGAGGATGGAGTCCGCAGGAAAGCAGAGAGGGCCAAATTGTCTGTGGCATTTGAAAGGGTTCCAGGAGGCAGTGAGAACCAGCATTACTTTTCCCCGCTGGCACCTTTGCTGTGGCAGCAAAAGCTGGACGTTTGTCTTTTTTGCTCCGGAGGCTGCCGAAAGCGAAAACAGGTGCTTTTGAGGATGGAGTCCGCAGGAAAGCAGAGAGGGCCAAATTGTCTGGGGCATTTGAAGAGGTTCCAGGAGGCAGTGAGAACCAGCATTACTTTTCCCCGCTGGCACCTTTGCTGTGGCAGCAAAAGCTGGACATTTGTCTTTTTTGCAATGGAGGCTGCCGAAAGCGAAAACAGGTGCTTTTGAGGATGGAGTCCGCAGGAAAATGCAGAGAGGGCCAAATTGTCTGTGGCATTTGAAAGGGTTCCAGGAGGCAGTGAGAACCAGCATTACTTTTCCCTGCTGGCACCTTTGCTGTGGCAGCAAAAGCTGGACGTTTGTCTTTTTTGCTCCGGAGGGCGCCGAAAGCAAAAATAGGTTCTTTTGAGGATGGAGTCCGCAGGAAATACCTCGTGCTGCAGAGAGGGCCAAATTGTCTGTGGCATTTGAAGAGGTTCCAGGAGGCAGTGAGAACCAGCATTACTTTTCCCCGCTGGCACCTTTGCTGTGGCAGCAAAAGCTGGACGTTTGTCTTTTTTGCTCCGGAGGCTGCCGAAAGTGAAAACAGGTGCTTTTGAGGATGGAGTCCGCAGGAA